>NC_028646.1:35365600-35413051 GCF_001406875.1 Solanum pennellii
TATATATATATATATATATATATATATATTATATATATATATATATGCGATGAATGATGTCAAATGGCTTGTATAAGACCTCCGAGAGGTCGAATACGCCATGCCACAATTTGAGAATACCATTTCTTCTAAGGTATACTCCCGGGTCGTGACAAAAATGATAAATAACATTGTTGTTAAATTACCCCCCTTCTCATTTACCTTAGGAATGTTGATGATATAAAGTAATAAAATCACTTGAAACATGGATTCGTTGTAAAGGACATCTTTTGATGAGTAATAAGATAAGTAAGGCTTAATAACTAGTCTAGGGGGGGTCTTCTTGGACCCAAGTGGATATTGACAATAAGTTGGAAGTTCTCACATGTAGGCTTCCTAAAGAGAAAGGATACCCTGGATGCTTATCCTAACCAACGACACTAAACTATCGTATGAGTGACTACGATCATTGATAGTTTAGTAGCCCACCAAGTGTTGGGGTTTTGTACAAAGGGAGCAATATTGATAAGATGTAGTTAATTAGAATTTCATTCTAATTAGTTGTATCTAAAATGATTTGCGAATCAAAACATTGTAAATTTGGGGGGTGACACGAAACTATCAAATATGAAGGAGGGGTTTTGTCACAACTATAGTAAAAATAATAAAAATTCAAAGAAAATCATGTAACGGGGAGAAGTTCTTAGGGTGCGACCGCAATACAAGTTGAGATAAGTAGTTGCGTACAAGATTTTGATAGAAAATTTGCAAGATAGTAGTGACTAGGCTAAGTTGTAGATGGAAATAATTTCCCTCTCGAGCAACTTACCCTGTTTCATATGCATTCCTCCCAGGCACCCATTTGCCGCATGAATGCCAGCCTATGCCTTACTCCACTCACTCTGTAGCGAGCAGAGAGTACACCTAGACGTTACCGAAGTACTCGAGACGTTACCGACGTACTCGAGCCCGAAGGACTTTTATACAAGACGTTAACATAATATTCACTGCATCATCAACTTGAAATAATGCAGAGAAATAAAAAAATAACTTTACATATGAAGTATACTTAGACTTCTCGTTTATCCATATATGAAGTTTACATAGACTTCTCATTTAACAACATAGACAAATTCAAACATAGTCTAATATTGTCTCACACATAACCATCTATTAGTAAGATCTCAACAAAAGTCTTCAAATAGGGTCCTTAGTCTTTTAGGCACAATAATATTTAGAACAAATATACATAATGAAAAATGACTAAGTCCTATTACATACAAAGAGAAAAACATAAAGTGGTAACAAGTGTCCTCGGATCTTTGAGGACCTACAACAAGTCTTGGAGATAAGAAGTCCAAGCTTTCTTCAACAATGTAGGAGAAACCAATAAGCTGGAACCTATACTCATAATAGAAAAGGGAGAAAGAGGTTAGTACAAATAATGCACAAAGTATGGAGGAATGCATAAAAACTTCTAAAACATGAGAAAGGACATCTACATATAAAGTATGTGTTTATGAGGTTTTTGAAAGTCTTTTACATTATCAAGAGAACATATAAGACATTACCCCCAAAAATGTCCAAATTATAACTTCCTAGGGTCCACTTGTGCAATTTAGAGTTAGCATCGTATACTAGCAACCCTACCAGACATTCCCAAAGAAATCACCTTGGACAGACATATTACTTTTATATTCATTCAAACAGACATATTATAAAAATCATTTCATAACTACAAGGAACCTCCTAACCCTACTAGTGCATTCTACCAGTGAAGTCCCATACCCCCACTTCTACTTAGTAAACTCATACGGATGTCATAGACTAGTTCATAGTTCTTCATTAAGTCATTACTTTAGGGAAGATCAACCATAACCGACATAGACCATAAGATCTTCCATGGAATTTGGTGTCATAAAGCCTCACACCGAAAAAGAGTGTTCTACTTGCCAAGGTAGAACCTACATACTAGCTACTATGTGGATGCACTATCTATGTCCTACGGGGGCACGTAGTTAGGGGATAGGCATATTGCTTCTAAGGACTCTACCTATTGCATTAGCGGAGGAGTCCCCATCTCATGAGTATCACTAGGTAGACCCAACCTCTTGCATTAATGGAAGGATTTTTTCCTCATTGGCCATATCCTCTCGGTGTTTAGTATACTTTCCCGACTTACTACCGTTGTTCTTTAATTTTATCTACATGCGTGAAGAGTAATCCTTATTCATTCAATACAATTTAACATAAACCTCATAGATTCATTTGGTGACAATACACTTTCACCCTAGGATCATCATACATATGTGGGTAGCACTTTCACAATCTCAATTATAGTGTTTTTATGAGGCCTATACTTTCAATCAACCTAAGAGAACAATTTCATTATACATAATACATTCCACCCCATAAACAAAGCTCAAGATAATGAAAACCATACAAATTACGTTTCTTGTATCCTTCCATAAGCCATATACCTTGCAAGTAAATTCAAAGTCTATGTACAACATTCTGCTTCATATATAAAACCCTATAAGTTACCCTCTATTAAAGGTTAGACATCAAGTATCACGATTACCCTAATATAAATCATAATATGCATGGAAGACAAGATTCTATAAAAATATAATGATTAACTACAATACTACATGCTCATATTTACTCAATTCATTCATTACATTCATGATATTGGGTTATAGGGTGCACATGGGTTCTTTGAAGATTTTCACAATAGGAATCACCAATTTATACAAATATAATCATAATACAATGCACATAACATAAAGAAAACGATTTAAGAGTGAACCCATGTCTAGATTACAAAACCCTAGTTTTGTCACAATATAGATTTCAAAAAATAGAAGTTTTGAATGGTTTCATGGAGAAACTAATCCATGAATCAATATTCCCATAACTTAATTGATTATATAACATGAAATTTAAGTTAAAAAGGATGAATATTGAGTGCCCTAGCTTGAGTTCTTTCTTATTCTTCAATGGTGGTCTAAAGAGAGAATTTATGAGACAGGGAAAATGGGTTTTCATTTTTTATTTGGAAGTTATGAAGATTCGTTGATTTAATGAGTTAAAGTCTTTTAATTAACTAAAATTACCAAATTAGACCGACTCTACACTTAATTGGCTGAGGGTGGAATTTACCAAACCATTCTTGGCTCGGCAGAAACATGCACCAGTATGTTGGCACGATTAACGACCTCTAGTCGACGGTCCTTCGTTCTGTGAACAAACCATCCTATAAAGGCGTCATTTTGTTCAGAGATTGGTCGAATGATCCTTGGATTCAAAAATATAAGTGTGGATTCACGACTCCAAACGATGGAGCATCTATTGCCCTCATCGTATGCGCACTGTGTTTAGACAGTTTCTTGGATAAATTGTTGGGTCCTCCTCAAGGAACCTTGGGTGGTCCTTGGGGAGTCGTACCCAGACATTTCAACCCTAAAAACACTCTATTATGTATTTCAACCCTTTCCACCAAATTTTACCTTCTTACGACTCTTAATACCCCTTAAAACACACCAAGGCACACTAGTTCATTTTCACTAGCCTCGGGGAGTCGTGGTTTAAGGTCATTACCTTTGTTTAAGCTTAGAAACATTGTTCAAGACATAGTCATCAAGTGAATCTCCAGATTAAGTCATGGAACTTTCGAAGTGTTATACACTCTCTCAAGCCCAGTATTAGGGTATGGGACTAGGGCCACCCTCTTGGGATGAACATCTTGTCGACCTACTACTTAGTCCATTTGTATAGCTGTCTTCACTTTGCGACCTCATTCTTGGAAAATCCAAAGATACATTGGTGAGTTTGTATTTCCAGCTACAAACCCATTAAGTTAAACCACAACGACTAGGTGAATGTAACACCTTTAAAATGACTTAGGTCAAAACTAGGGCCTGATGGGTGTGTCATGAAGTCTTGAAGTCCGAAAATGGTTTAAAATAAAGATTTAAGGCAGTGTCTAAAGATTTTGTTAAGTATGAAGTCAAACGCCTAATAACGACCAAGACATTCGACGACTATTCACCTACGTTCCTTATGTGTTTTTATGTGCTTATGCGTGTGTAATGAGTTTATGAGGTCCTTATATTGTTGATAATATTGTTTAGAGTTAGCATGTTGAGGTTGGTAAGTTTCGGAGGTCAAACGTCCAAGAACGTGCGGTGATGTTCGAAATATAGCCTTTTGACGCCTTTGTGAGTTTGGATGTGTTTTAGCAGGTTGTATGGATTGATTGATGTTGAACTTAATGGATGATGTTCCTATGACCTAGACGTGCGTGTTTAGGGGTTTAACATCTGGGTACAATCTCACTTGAGAACCACAAGAGGTCCTAGAGGAGGACTCCAACTTGATGAGGCAGACTACCAGACAGTGGCAAACCACGACGCCCAAACGATATCCAGTCGACCAAGAGAAGAGGCGTCGATGGTGACATGTAGCTTGCAAGTCTGGGAGTTTCATACCCAAACAATGGACCCCATATGATGAGGCATCTCCAGTTAACGGCCCGTCGAAAGTGGGGCATCGATGGGCCTGCAAAACTACCAGCTTCAGCGAAAATGACTTGGAGTTTATAAAATAGGAGGATGGTTATTTACGTGTGTATAGGTATTTTAAGAGTATTTAAGTCATTAAAATCTCATGAATACCCTAGCACCTAGATCAAAACTCATTCCCTCCCAAAGTTTGTCCAAAGAGATCCATGAGACCTCAAGGTGAATATGGAGCTTGATGATGGATCTTCAATAGAGTTTGTATCAACTCTCTTTGGATTCCTATAATAAAGTATGGGTGTTCCTCATCTACGGCTTGATATCACATTAGAGTCAATTTCAATGATGATTTTCAAAGATTTCAAAACGATGAAAAAGTCCAATTTCTACTCTAAGTCTTGGGTTCTTGCATGAAACACTTTCAAAAATTAATATATTATATTATTGATGTATAATTGATGTTCTTGAATAAAAATCTTCATTAATCCTTGACCTTCTCAAATCTCCGTATTTGGCTATGCTATTGGAGATGTGATCACATCTCTATATTAGTGAATTCATGTGTAGGTTGTTATGGGATCTTGATTTATGTACATATTATGATTGTATGGTTTATAGGATGACTCAATTTTATAATATGAGTATTTTATATTCTTATATTCATTTTATATTAAGCTTATTGAATTGGATTGGTGATCATGGCCATGGGTAAGGGCCTTTAAGAAATGTGTTGGTTGATTTGGCTATGGATTGCAGTTGGGAGATTGGATTGGTGGTATGCTTCCGTAACTCTCTTCATATTATGTTGTCAAAATCTTATATTATGATTATTATTGGTATGGTCCACTCATGGTGGTAGTGCTTATGTGTTATATTTGTGGTTAATGTGGCCTCGTCAGGTATTACTTTATGAATTGTGATTCAATGTGGCCTTGTCGGCATTACTTTATGTATTATGCTATTATCATGTATAACTTGGATATATGATCATTGTAAATGTCTTGATGATGAGTACACATGTTCAGTTAAAGTATGTGATCTTCTATATAATTATATGTGATCGTGATAGGCTATAGTGATGCCTTGTGTGTGAAGACTTAATGTTGAAGTGTGAATCTTCTTAAATGACTATATGCACCTTATGATAAGTTATGCTTATAATTCTATAGGAGTGTGTAGGATGACTAGTACTTATGCTTAGCTGACCTATGTGCTTCTTGAATGATATTACATGTGATATGGTAAAGTAGTTGTTTGTCTTGTTTAGGTAGATTTATGTCCCTTACTGGATACATGTAAGATGTGAATATTAGTTCTTTACTTAGTATTCTAAAGATTCTTAGTCTTGTATGTGTGATTGACGTGTGACGTTGAATATAGTTAAGAATGTCATTTATGTGGAATCTTCTAGAAAGAAGGTTATTATATCCTTGAAATCGAAAGACGTAATGGTATCTTTCTCGTGTTAATGGTGGACTTAGGGATTGATTGGATGGAACAACATGAAATCATCCTTAGGAAAATCATTAAGCTATCCTCTTAACCATTTTAAGGAAACCCTAGAGGACCTCTTTGGTAAGGTGTAATGTAATTGGGTTGTGAAATTGATATGAAACCTCTTCTTCATGTACTCTTTTATTGAAATACTCTATGAGAACAAAGGCTAGCAACGAGTGAATATGGTTAGGGGAGTTTCTCTATTTGAATCATGAGAATAGAGAATAAAGAAATACTTCATATTCCTTAATCATGTGCCTACATGATATGTGTCGTACTTCTACCATTGGCAAGTAGAACACCCTCCATCGGAGAAGCTTATAACTTCCGATTCCATGCTTAGATACCATGGTCTATGTCGGTTATTTCCTATTCTCATCATATGAGATACATGCTTGTATTGGATAAGTTCTATGAAGTTTAGGTAGTGGTATGAGATGCTATCTAGACATTGAATGAATAGGTTCAGAAGGTGTTAGTATCTGAGTCCCTAGGTTTTCTCCAAGACCATTATATGAATGTTATTAAGTGTTGAATGTCTTCTAAATGACTTAATGGGTTTAAAGACTTGTTAGTTGAAAAGGTATCTATCTCGAGTAACTTTGAGGACTACTTAGGTAGCCTTGGAGAGGGTGTATCGACTTTCTCTTCATGTCTTACTTAGGTGAATTTTAGACTAATTCTAGGTAGGGAGTCTAATTAGTAAAATGGGAATGATCTTAGATTAGGTAGTCTCAAGGATTTCTTTGGTGTGTGTGAAAAGATTGTATGGGCGGACGCTTCATATCTTACTTAGGTGAGTCTTAGGATAACCTTAGTAGGGGATCTATGTTAGTATATTTATGTGTTTTGATGGAGTCTTGATGCTATATTGTGATTTGTAAATTACATATGAAGTTAAAGTGAAGTTACCTAAAGTCATTGTAAATTTACAACAAATTGAGTTAATTTGTACTGTCTTATATTGAGAATATTGACTTGTTTGATGTGTCTTAAAGTATATTATGAAGGTTTTATATCAAATATCATGAAAACTATGTTATTTACTAAATGTCCCTTTTTCATGGTGTTTGCATGGCTTTTATACTTAGTGCATCTAATGTTCTAACCCGTTCTTTTACCTTTTTGATAGAAGTGTAGGGAATCTGAAGTCTTGTTATGCCATGGAGGATGGATAATTTCTAAGGGTTGAATTTGAAGTATTGGTGAGTCCTAACAATATCCACATGTTCTTTTATGTGTTAATCTTTATTTTATATCTTGTATGGGATTAGTCCTAAGTATTGAATACTCCAAAGTTTAGATGGTCCAGTAACACATTGTAAAAGTTTATTGTTTTAATGAAATTCTTCCGCTTGCGATGTTATTGATAGAGTTCTTCTTCTGTGAAGGAAGTTTTAAATTCTTACTAATTTTTGAGTGTATATTATGCGGTGAATGATACGAGTGACTTAAGTGAGACTTCTTGAAGTCTCATATTCCTTGTTCCGACTTGACGGATTCCCTATCTTCTAGGGTGTACTTGTGGGTCATGACAAAGGTTGTATCAGAGCATAAGGTTTGGGAGTGTCTTAGTTGTCTCATTAATCGCATCTGGTAGAGTCTTGTTCATAATGTGAAGCGCGCCACATTATGAATAGGAGGTTATTAGGTGCTAGGAAACGTTTCACTTCTCCATTCTTCTAATCGTGCCCAAAAGCTTTGTTTATGATGTCTTTCCCTTGTTCATTGTTGTGTTGGTCTTTTGAGTATGAGATTGTGAAGATTGGGTTGAGGGAGAGAACATATGAGATGTGACTTGTTAGATTGTATATGGAATGTTCTGTTGATGACCTTAGGTTGGTTGAGTTACTTTTTGAAAGGTGGTATAGTTTGAAGAAATAGTAAGGTATAGTGTTAGAAAGGTGAAGGGAGTGGCAGTTGAGATGGTTTTAAGTTGTTTAGATCCGCCTTAGGAAGGAAGTAGGTCAAGTTAGAAAGAGTAAATATGAGTTCTACTAGAAAAGAGGGGGGGGGGGAGGATGTTGTTAATTAGATGATGAAGCTTTTGAGAGTGTTTGGTTTTATTCGATGTTGTTTCAAGAGGTCTAGTATATTGAAGAGTTGGTGAGAAGGTGTTAATGAGGTTTAAGGTTCCTTGAGGGAGTTCCTTGTAGAATAGTTATGTTGACCTTATATTGGGTTTCTCGTAAGTGGTGGAGTATGGTGAAGAGTACTTGTTGTTGGGAGTGACATATCGTTATCTTTTCCTTATATTCTTATTCAAGCCTAAAACAAAGAGTTCCTAGTAACTTGCTTTATGTTGGAGTCTTTTGTGAAAAACGAGTTTCCAAACATTCTCCTTATGATAAGCATGTTTTGGTTGAGTTCTTGTTGAATGAGAAAATGAGTTTTCATGCATGGTATCTTCTTCATGATTCATTTGCATCAAGTCTAGGTTACTAATTGTTTCAAAAATGATGATAATGAGCATGTCTAAGTTGTTATATGAGATTGGATTGTTGAGCACTTATAAGGAATTTCTTAAGTGTTGTATTTGTTAGACTGTGAAGCATTTCATTGTAAGGAAATTTGTTGTCACTTTAATGAATTTGTAAAAATGACTAAATTGTTCTTTTATGGAAAATGGTGGTTTGGTGTTTAGAATTGATGTATATGAGCATGCTATTGTGTTGGGAATGAAGTTTCTCCTAAATAAAATGAGGACTGTGAGTCATATGGCATACTGAGTAGTAGATTAGTTTTAGTCTCTTGTTTTTTGTGAAAGTGATATTTCTCCTGTATAAGTATTGTGTGTTATGGCTATGTACTGCTAGTCTTGAGTTCATTATCTCTTCATAGTGTCTAAAATGAAGCAAGTGTCATTCGAGGATGAATGTTGTCCAACTGGCGGAAAATGTAATACCTCCAAACTGAATTAGGTGAAACTAGCGCCTAACAGGTGTGTCATGAAGTCTTGAAGTCCCAAAATGGTTTAAAATAATTATTTGCGGCAGTGTCTAAAGATTTGGTTAAGTATGAAGTCAAACCTGGAACAACCAAGACGCTCGATGACTAGTCACCTATCTGCCTTGTGTTTTCATGTGCTTGTGTACTGGCAATGAGTTTATGAGGTCCTTATATTGTTGATAATATTGTTTAGAGTCATAATGTTGGGTTTGGTAAGGTTTGGAGGTCAAACATCCAAGAACGTTCGATGAAGTTTGAAGGATAGCCTTTGGACATCCTTGTTAGTTTGGATATTTTTTAGCAGGTTGCGTGGCTTCTTTGATGTTGAAATTTATTGATGATGTTCCTAAGACCTATACGCGTGTTTTCGAGGTTTAACATCCGAGTATGATCTCACCTAAATCCCACGAGGGGTCCTAGAGGAAGACTCCAACTTGTTGAGGCAGACTGCCAGGCAGCGGCAAACCATGACCCCCAAATGACGGTCATTCGACCAGGTGACGTGGCGTCGATGGGTCAATGTAGAATGAAATTCTGGGAGTTGCATACTCAACCAACGGAGCCCAGACAACGAGCCGTCATCCAGTTGATGACCCGTCGATGGGCCTGCAAAACTGCCAGCTTCACTATAAACGACTTAGGGTTTTTGGGAAATTCACCCCAAGCCTTATAAAATAAGAGGACAGTAATTTTATGTGAGTATGGGTATTTTAAGAGTATTTAAGTCATTAAAATATCATTTAGACTGTAGCACCTAGATCAAAACCCATTCCCTCCCAAAGTTTCTCAAAAAACCTCCATCAGAGCTCAAGGTGAAGACTGAGCTTCATGATGGATCTTCAATGGAGTTACTTAATAAATTCTCTTTGGATTATTTTAATAAGTTATGGGAGTTCTTCATCTAAGTCTTTCTATCACCTTCGAGTCAATTCCAAAGATGATTTTCAGTGATTTCAAAAATATGAAAAAAGTCCAATTTCTACTATAAGTTTTGGGTTCTTGTATGAAACGTTTCAAACATTAAGATATGATATTATTGATGTATAATTGATGTTTTCAATTAAAAAACTCCATGACCCCTTGACCTTCTTAATTCTCTATATTTGGCTATGCTATGGGTGATGTGATCATGTCTCTATATTAGTGAATTCATGTGCAGAATGTTATGGGCTCTTGATTTATGTATAGATTATAATTGTATAGTTTATAGACTCTCTCAATTTCATCATATGATTATTGGATACTCTTAGATTCATTGTATACTAAGATTATCAAATTGTGTCGGTGATCATGGCCATGGGTAAGGGCTTTTGAGTATGGTGTTGGTTGATTTGGTTATGGATTGACGTAGTGAAATTGGATTGGTGGTATGCTTCCCTAACTCTCTTTATATTATATTGTATAACTCTTATATTATTATGATGATTTGTCTTGTCCACTTATGGTGGCAGTGCTTATGTGTTAATTGTGGTTAATGTGGCCTTTTCAACATTACATTATGAATTGTGATTCAATGTGGCCTTGTCAGCATAACTTTATGTATTATGCTGATATCATGTATAAGTTGGATATATGATCATTGTAAATGTCTTGATGACTTGAGTACACATGTGAAGTTAAAGTATGTGTTCTTCTATGTAATTATATGTGATCATCATAGCCTATAGTGATGCCTTGTGTGTGTAGACTTAATGTTGAAGTGTGAATCTTCTTAAATGACTATATGCACCTTATGATGAGTTATGTTTATAACTATATAGGAGTGTGTAGGATGAATAGTAAGTATGCTTAGTTGACCTTTGTGCTTCTTTAATGATATACTATATGTGATATGGTAAAGTATGTGTCTGTCTTGTTTAGGTAGAGTTATGTCCAGTACATGATACATGTAAGATGTGAAAATGAATTCTTTACTTAGTATGCTAAAGCTTCTTAGTCTTGTATGTGTGATTTACATGTGACCTTGAATACAGTTAAGAAGGTTCTTTATGTGGAATCTTCTAGAAAGAATGTTATGATATCATTAAAGTCGAAAATTGTAATGTTATCCTTCTCGTGTGAATGGTGGACTTAGCTATTGATTTGATGGAACAACATGAAATCATCCTTAGGAAAATCATTAAGCTATCCTCTTAACCATTGTTAGGCAACCCTAGGTGACCTCTTTGGTAAGGTGTATTGTGAGTGGGTTGTGAACTTGATATGGAACATCTTCATGTACTTCTTTATTGAAATGCTCTATGAGAACAAAGGATAGGACCGTGTGAGTATGGTTAGGGGAGTTGCTCTATTTGAATCATGAGAATGAAGAACAAAGAAACCCTTAATATTCCTTATCCTTGTGCCTACATAAGATGTGTACTAGTTCTACCATTGGCAAGTAAAATACCCTATATCGGAGTAGGTTATAACTCTAGATTCCACGATTAGCTACCATGATCTATGTAAGTTATTGCCTATTCTCATCATATGAGATACAATTTAGTCTTTGATAAGTTCTATAAGTTTTAGGTAGTGGTATGAAACGATATCTAGATATTGCACGAATAGGCTTTGAAGGTGTTAGTATGTGAGTCCCTAGGTCTTCTCCAAGACCATTATATGAATATCCTTAAGTGTTGAATGCATTTAAAATGACTTAATGGTTTTAATGACTTAATTAAAGACTTGTTAGTTTAAAAGGCATATATTTAGAGTAGCTTTGAGGATTGCTTAGGTAGGCTTAAAGAGGGTGTATCAGCGTTTTCTTCATGTCTTACTTAGGCTAGTCTTAGAGTAATTCTAGGTAGGAAGTTTAATTAGTGAAATGGGAATGATCCTATCTTAGTTAGTCTAAAGGATCTCTTTTGTGTGTATAAAGGGATTGTATTAGCGGTCGCTTCATAACTCACTTAAGTGTACCTTAAAATCACCTTTGGTTTAAGGATCTCATGTCTATTTGAATTGGTGTGATATATGGTTTATTGAAATAACTTACTTTAGGTAGTCCTAGGGATCATCTAGGTGTGTGTGAAGTTGTTGTATGGGTGGACGCTTCATATCTTACTTAGCTGAGTCTTAGGATAACCTTAGTAGGGGATCCATGTTAGTATGTTTATGTATTTTGATGGGGTTTTGATGCTATCTTGTGATTTGTACATTACATGTGAAGTTACATTGAAGTTACTGTAAGTTTGCGACAAAATGTGTTAATTTGTAATGTGTCTTATATTGTGAATATTCTCTTGTTTGATGTCTCTTAACTATATTATGAAGGTTTTATATCAAATATCATGAAAAATATGTTATTTACTAAATGTCCCTTTTTTATTGTTTTTGCATGACTTACATACTTAGTGCATCTATTGTGCTAACTCCTTTTTCCTTTTTTACTAAAGTGTACGGAATTGGAAGTCTTTATATTTCATGGAGGATGGATACGTGTCTAAGGGTTGAAGATGAAATATTTGTGAGTCCTCATCGATTCGAGGAAAATATCCACATGTTCGTTTATTTCTTAATCTTTATTTTATGTCTTGGGTTTATTACCAAGAATTGTATACTCGAAAGTGTACATGGTTCAATAAGACACTGTAAAAGTTTATTGTTTTAATAAAAAGTCTTCCGCTTGAGTATGTTATTGAAGAGTTCTTCGTGTGTGAAGAATGTTTTAAATTCTTACTGATTTTAGAGTGTATATTATGCAATGAATGATACGAGTGGCTTAAGTGAGACTTCTCGAAGTCTCACATGCCGGTTTCCGACTTGATGGATGCCCTATCTTCTAGGGTGTACTTGTGGGTTGTGACAGTGAAATCACCGTTAAAATACATCTAACCTATCAACAAGCAAGACCAAACAAGAATATCAACTCATATTTTCTAAATCGTACCCCAAGAATGGGGGGTTTTAGCAACACATCAAGTAATAACAAAATACACCTAAAATCATAATGAAATCAAATGGGTATAGGAAATTAAACATTGATGTAAGCAAAGAAAAAATATGGAGGAGACCCACTTCCAACTTGAGGGAGATGAAAACCTTCTATATTGAGGTCTCCCAAAACCCTCTCAAAACATGATATAAAATTCCAAAAAAAGAATATTCTAAGGTAAAACCGAAGGAAATATTCGGATCTCTAAAAATAATAACTAAAACTAGTATTTATATCTTTCAGATTAAGTGCTGCGGTGGACCATTCGGCGAGGTTAGTCGCAATAGCCGAATCACTCGGCAAGTCACCCTTCTTTTGTTTCATAATTGTTTGTGCTTGCCTTCGGCATCTTCTCGTTCTGGACTATTGTGCGATATAGCATTACTTTTGGATATTGTTCGACAAAGAGCCGATTGTTCTTTTCTTTGATTTTTTGATCCACTTCCTGCAAGGTTTTGCGTGCTAGAAAAAAGGACGGAGTACGTCCCATTGGTGACTTGCAAAATCCACTTGGTGAAGCTCGTGTTTAATATTTTGCATTCTTTTCAGCATTTTTGTTCCCTTTTTTGCGTAAGTGTCCATGCTTTCACTAAAAATTAAAATGCCTAAAACTTAAGAGCGTTCATCATATATTGAGACCAAATAAGAATTGGAGGACACTATTTCCATCAAAATAAAACCCTAAATGAGTCTAATAAAAGGACTTATCAACACCCCTAACCTAAACTTTTGCTTGTTGTGACGACCTAGGAGTACTGCCTAGGCGTCACATAGCGTACTTGATATGGGCGAAGTATTATACAAAGCCCCTTAGTTTCATTACATAACATAATAAAATGGAGGGAATTTGAATTTTTTTTTATAGAAAGTAGTAAAATCATTTCATTTGCACGACCGAAATCTAGACCCCAGACGAGACCGGCGTCGTTGACCTCTCAGAGGTCGCAGACAAGCCTACATACGTAATTCTTACTTCATATAGGTTAATTTTAGGGGAAAGTTTGAATTTTTTGTTTTCTTATTTCATGCTAAAGATTTTAAACTTAACATCATAAGCGTTCACAAATCAACCATCTAATATAGAGATAATCAAATGAAAGAACCTACTCATAATTGCCTTACACGTATTTTTGCCAAAACAATACCAATACAAAGTGTGAAATTAAAGTGGAAAGAAACACTAGTGGAACATGATCCACTACCTAACTCCTACATCTAATCTACATAATAACGGTAGACATTCTAAAAAGAATACGTTCCTACCAAGTACGGATGAAAGCTCCACGTCCGGATAGTTGCAATGTCAACCTGTAAGCTCTAGCGTCCACATGTGCCTGCACCTAAAAATATAGAGTTGTATGGGATTAGTACACACTTTTACTAAGTATGGCTATATGCAAGCAGACACCAAGGACATGCATGAGTAGGAATAGGTCTTTCCTAACAACATGATTATGGAAAGTCAAGTCAGTGGACTTGCCAAATTGGGATTAGGAAAGTCAGTGAGCTTTCCAAATTTGGATTAGGAAAGTCAATGAGCTTTCCAAATTTGGATTAGGAAAGTCATGTCATGAGATTCACATGCATCATCATACTTATCATATTGCACACAACACATAACATCTTACACATATCACACACCATATTGCATATAGCACATAACATATTTCATATCATTTATTCATATGCCATGAGAACATGGAATCATGGACTAGACATTAAGACTTTCCAAAATGAGTAATCAACATATGAGACCTCAACTACAGAGTCTTCCTTAGAAAACACAGAGTTTGCTTCAGTCATTCATACGTACTTCGTTCCATTAATTCATAAGCTCGTGTAAACACTAGCTATACCTAGGGTGTAGTTTAAAACTCTCATAGGGTTTGTTGGGCAATGATCAAGAATAACCTAGCGTCATTATTTGAGTCGAGCTCACCTCGTGATTATACTATCCTAACACCTTTGGTACTATTCATTTCATTATGTGTATCATTGAGGCTGGTTGCCTTCATTCATTGGGAACTTTAAATTTAACCGACATAGATCATGTGAGCATAATGAAATTCTGTGTCTCCCCCACACCAAAAAGAGGTGGAATCACCGGCCAAAGTGACCCAAAACATGCTAGCGTACATGAGAATTTAACCTCGCCAGATCCCTATATTGGCAGTATAGGTTCGAAGACTAGGAGATATAAGAAGACCCATACCCGGCATGTCGGACAGTCTCATCTCATGAGAGTTACGTGAACCTCCGCCCTTCCCGAAAGAAGGCATCACCGCTCATAGCTAGTCTGTCGGTGCTCAGTATAAAGTTCCTTTATATTCAACTCATACGTCATGGAAGCTGGCTTCTAGTATGAGGACATCATAGATCACTAGATGATTTCTCATCTCATCATTAGTATTAAGTGTTTTAATCTCATTACCTTCATTAGAGTGTTCATAGAGATTGGTCTCTTCATTAACTTTACACTCTCATAGGTGAGTACGTTTTAGTCACATTTACTTAGGCTCATTTGAGATTGTTCTCGTCTTTTACATTAGCCTCATATCATGTTGTCACCACATTCATTAACATTAGCACATTTGCTCTTCATAATTACTCACCCCTTTTTACGTGAATGTTCGTTTCATCATATGCCAATGCACTTGGCCATTTGTGTGTTTCACAGTCTTACTTAACCCTTCTAGGGTTTCATCATTTCATTACATACATCTTAGGTTAACTTATTTTTAAACGTATGCTAGAATTATGGGTCTATACATACAATCCATGAGGCTTCTTTCATAGTTCGTTAAGTGACTCATGTCTTTCTAAGATTATTTAGTACAAGACTTATGCATCTTTTATGTATGCCAAGATCTCGATTTCGATCTAAGTAGGTGGCATTATTCTTGAACATTTAATTCACGTATGACTTATGTATCAATATGGAAATTTTTGCAAGGGAACCCAATTTCGAATCCCTTGGACAACACTTACATTTTCTTTTTTCATTTTAGTTTGATCCATACGGCTTGGGGACCCAAGATCGAGCCCCAACGCTTTCATTTTATGTTCCACTTAATTTCTCTCTTCATTTTTTGCTCAATAAAACTAAGAGGATGAGGGATCGAACCCCTCACAACCTCATTTACTTTTTATTTTCATTACTATTATTTTCTCTCCTTTGGCCGAGGGGTTGTGGGTTCGAACCCCCACAGCTCCTCTTCAATTTCTTCTAATTTGCTCCTTGAATCTTCCTAGAAGGTCGTGGGTTCATTCCCACGCCTCACAATTATTTTCTTTTCATTTTTTTTACTTTCTCCTTTGAACTTGCTACAGCTTACTGAGGGGCGTGGGATCGATTCCCCACGACCCCATAGTTTTTAATGAATTTATTTCACCTTCTCCTATACTCCTATTTTGCTATTGATCAAGGGTTTGTGGGATCGATCCCCCTCAACCCCCTTGTTTTTAATTTAATTGTTGCAGCATTGAGGGGCGTGGGATCGATCCCCCATGACCCCATCTATATATATATATATATATATATATATATATATTTAGGGGTCTTCCGTGTTGTGGGATCGAAACCCACAACAGCATTTCATTTTATTCCTTTTTGCCCTGGCGAATTTCGCTGACACTACCCCAGTTCAAGCCCCGCCTAACACCTTTTTTTTTGTTTATTTATTAGGGTAAGCCTTAGTGAGGTCCTAGGCTCGATCCCTGAAGGCCTCACTTTTTTATATAAAATTTTTGACGTTCCAAATTTCCAGATTCATTCTAAAGCCTATTTCCAGGTTCTGGAAATCTATTCCACGATTTTTCTACACCTTTTTCATCAAATTAGACATTAGTTCTTAGGGAAATTTCATGGTTCATTTATAACGTTTTAGGTGCATTTTAATGGATTCGTTTAGCCAAGAATTTCCCACTCAATCAAGCCACATAACATTTCATTTGAACATCACGACTTACCTCAGTTTATACACATAAAAATACAACGATTATACATTAAAGTTTTTGGAGCATTAACAGAGAACCTTAGCCACTGTCACATACTTGCACATAACTTCAAACACATGGGTTGTCTTTCATACGATTTCAAGTACACAAACATAATCATATTCATCACGAAAACATAACATATACCTAAATCTACCAGCAATCATACCCAACCTATGATTCATTGGGAGCTAGTGACAGGGTCATGCAAAAGGGGAAACAATCCTAGTTTACGAATGAATAATATAAACCTTAAGGTGTCTCTTGGGAAAGGGACCAATAGACAAGAAAACTCATACCTTTTTGACGTTAAACCCTTGACTTGCTGCCCAAAAACTCCTCCCAAGAACACATCTAAGTCCAAAAGCTTCAACACTAGCTCGACGGTAACTCCTCTCTTTGCCTAACGTTTTTGGCTATGTTTGAATAAGTTTTTTACGTGAAAGTTCTTCAACTGTAAAGAACTTTTAGTTGCTGATCAGTTCTTGTGTTTTTTTAAGCAGATAGAACGTGAAAAGAGTGAAGAAACGTCAGAGAGATGAGCATGAGAGAGAGTTAAAAGAGGTGAAGTAGTTTTGACTTAGTCATAAAAACACATGAATTAATAAATAAATAATAATTAATAATAAAATTTGATTTTCCTTTTTGAATCAGCCATTAATTATTAATTTATTAAATTAATTCACCAATTAAAAATCACATTAAATCATTGCTCTCACCTAGGTTCGAACACTAGTGGAGCAAGACTTCACTTCAAGGGCTCAATTTTGACCCTCCAAACCTAAGATTACCCTTAGTCTTGAAAAAGACCATTTTACCCCTAGACCCTCCAAACCTAAGATTTCCTCTTTTTAAGTCCGGTAAAGACTCCTTCAAGTAAATCTTTGTATTCGAGATCCCTACATGGTTGGACTCAACCTTTCCAAGCTCAACTAACTCCCCAAGTTAGTTGGCTTGGTTGTACAAAAGGTTCTAAGGTCTGGTTCTACGTGCATCAATCCGTGGGAACCCGGTCTAATCGTATGCAGTCTAAACACATTAGCATTACTTATATTATACATTTTTAGGGTTGTTACATTCTTTATAGTGGAAGTCTTTCTAACATGTGTCTCAAAACCATCTATTATTACAAGAGTAATAATGTCTTGGAACGCAGCCCGTAAAAGGCTAAACATAATATAAAGACGTAAAAAGAACATAGGGGTATTTTCCTCGAATGTTATGAGGACTCACCAATATTCAATCTACATCAACTTAGGAACCTAGCCTCGAAGCACTCAATCTCCCAAAAGACCCTCCATTTTGTTAGAAATGTAGGCAATATGCGTTAGTACAAACTGTACCAAGTATGAAAGCTGTCATATCAAACATAAGATATCTCAAAGGGTTAGTATGTAATAGGCATATCATAAGAGATAATAATAGAACATAACATAACCATCATATAGTAACATGTCTACAAAAATCATCCATAGATTCATACTTCAACCGTTTGTCCTTCATACTCAAGAAGTGAACTACTTCCCATGCCACCTCCAAGTATACATGTGCAAATCAAAGGCAACACCCAATTCTACTACCAAAGCTAACTGCCTCTCTTTGGTCATCCTTGGTCATAGACCACTCTCATACTTAACACCTAGATTTTCATGACATAAGAGCACTATAGCCCTAGATCACCTCAAGGCACAATTTTGGAATGCATGTGGCCATTCCATTCCACCTCACACATTAAGCATATCTTGCGGTCACACTATTCTTGTGTTTCCCCTTTCTAAGTGTCACTATGGACCTACTTTCATCTTTTACAAGGAACTATAATCTTAAGTCAATCATATCATTGAAGGAAGCTAAATCAAATATCCAAGCTAAGCATACATAACATAGGATATAATTTCATAGGTAGCTTCAAGTCATACTTGTGCCATGTATACAAGGCATCCCATTATACCCTTCACAAAAAGTACTTCTTTATGCTAACATAATCCAAGAAAACTTACCTTTAATTATAGTCTATTAAGCTTAGCATACCAATATAACAAACCTACTACCATGGAAAACATCATAACATACAATCGAAGCTAACAAAAGAAGGATATAAGAATACCAACCTAGCCACCATGCAACCATTCATGTAGATGGAAGATATCAATAGGAGATCCTAAATCCTCAACCCTAAGCTAATCTTAGGAGATCCATATATCATAATCCTAAGCTACCATGAATTGGTTTTTGCCTAACCAAGTCAAGCTTCAACCATGCAACCATTCATATAGATGCAAACTATCCATAAGTAATCCTAAATAATCAACCATAAGCTAATCTTAAGAGAGCCACATATTTCAATCTTAAGCTACCATGAGTTGGTTTTGGCCTAACCAAGTCAAGCTTCCATTAAGGCACTCTAGTCAAGCTACTCCAAGCTAACCCTAGAAGCGTATCGATCCACCATCCTAGGCTCCCATGACTAAACTAAAGCAAGCTACCATGTCAAGCATTCTACAAGTGCAAGATCAAACTAACCTTAGGAGAGCTTACTTGCTCGATCCTAAGCTATCATGAGACACACTGTCCCAATCTACCAAGAGATCTACCATCCCAAGCTACATAATTCAACTATCCATGAGGTAATTCATAGGTTCAACCTCAAGCTATTCTATTCTAGCAAACATTCTTCATTTTAGGTGATTAACCTTTCACATTCTACATACATGCAAGGTTCTGATCATGTTAGACTCATTATATAAGCCTTTGTGATCAACATTATAACTTCAAGCACTACATTCAACCTTTACTTCGTACTCATCATACTAGTCTAGGATTCAAAACACATTAGTTATAAGCCTTAGTCATAAGCCAATTTTAAACATACTTCATCATAGTGTCACTTTCTATCACATATGCATTGATATAGTTTAATTCATGATTTCATTATTCTATTCTTTATTATGTCCCTTACATTTTAACAGCTAAAGAGAATCTTACAAAAAACATCAAGTTCTCCTTCAAAGCCTAAACCCACATAATCTATAAATTAGGTATAAACATAAATTCAACATAAATACTTCATAATAACATGAATAAACATCAACATAACCATATATTTTAAGAAGCCAACCTTTTGGAACCATACATACCTAATTCCTATATATTGGAATCAACCGTAGCTTCATAGTGGTTCTTCTTCACCAAATAGAGAAATCTAGGGGACTCTATGGGTGGAAGAACCCACATATAAACAGCTTTTCATATCTTTAATCAATCCTTTGACTAAGATTGAAACCTTGGTGAAACTTGATGTAGATGTGGCCTCCCTCTTCTCTTCTTCTTCAATGGTTGTGTTTCTGAGAGAATGAAATTTTGGATGAGAGAAGGGTTTTGAAAATTGGATTTCTAATTGGGTAATGAAGTTTTTTATTGGAAAAAGGTTTTATAATGACTGAAAACCCTTTATAATTAATCACAAAACTACCTAAAACACTCCTACACTTTTGTATTTCAAACTAAGGTCCAACTTGACTTAAAAATGATGCAACCAAATCTGGGACATGGCTGCGCGTCGCGGGGACACCTCCTGATCTAATTTTGTGAAATAATTTTGAGACAAAATGTTTTGTTTTGAGCCCGAATTTAAGGAAAATTTGTTGTCCTTAGAATGTCAAGGATGCGACGCGCCATGGGGTCCAAAAATAGGTTGTCTGGCAGCTTTCTTGGCCAATATTTGGGTCCTATTTGGGACCCCTAGGGCGGTCTTCGGCGTGTCATACTCAAATATTTTGACTCTATACATGTCTATCTATGTGTAGGAATTATTTTATACTCAATTTGACCTTCGTACCATACTTCAAAACTCAACCACAAACCCTACGTCACACTAGTTCGACTAGGCTAGTTTCCGGATGTCTTGGTCGTCCTTTGACGTTTAAACTCCAAACTCTTTAAAACTGAATTTAAAAGATATTCTCAATTATTTTAACCAGTTATTAACTCCTAAAACTCACATGAAACTCTAGTTCATTCTATTTTATTTTAAGGGTCATGAATATATGCCCCACATGGGAACATTCGTCCTCTAATGACACGTTCCTAAGTGCTTCTTAAAAGGACCAACTCTATACTAGCAGCCCATCGTGTATGCATTATATCTAAATCCACACACCCAAATAAGGAAACTTCAAATATAAGCTAGACATACCTAATGCAACTAGATCAATTCTAATAAGGCTTACACACTTTCATAACATACAACAAAAATCATGACTACCTATAATCATATAAAGACCTTGTGGAAATGGCTCGCTATCCCCAACTTGAAGTAAGCCCACACAAGTCTTTCTAACATCAAAATTCATCATAACAAGGACAATTATGAAAGTCCAACAAATCAAGCCATAAAAACAAGCAGATCTAGAAATTTTCATAAATCATAAAAGAAGAACATACCCGAAGGGAACATAAGGATATCCCTCTTGATCACCCTTGGATTGGAGAGAATCGAACCTATTCCTCTTTGAGGACCATCTTCTACATCAATAGGAACAACTTTATTTACTTCCCTAACATTAGATTTTGCCTTTGGGCAATCCTTCTTCAGGTGTCCACTCTGACCACATCCATAACAACCATCTCTACCGGTCAAACACCTACCCTCATGCCTTTTACCACACCTAGAACAAGTAGTCCATAGGGACTCATTACTTTTACCTCGTGACCTAGTATTAGACACCCTCTTATTCTTATGCTCCGGAGCAATAGAATAAACTTTTATGGAAAACTTTTGTCGATTCTTTGAATGACCATAACAATCGAACCCATCATTGTACACCCTAGTCCTCTTTTTCTCCTTTTTATGTTTTGACTCCTCTATGTGTTGGGCAAATACCATGAGACGTGAGATATACATTTCATCAAGTGTTGTCATACGCCATTCTTCTTCAACTGTTCATGAACCTATTCATCAAATCCCTATAACTTTCTACAAAAGATGGAGCATACTTATATAAAAGTGTGAACTTCAAGGCATACTCCTTAACACTAAAATTTCCTTGCTTAAGGTTTATGTATTCCTCCAACTTAGCCGCCCTCAATTATATAGGAAAGAACCTATCAAGGAAAGCCGACTTAAAACTCTCCCACTCTATAGGACCCGCCACTACCGGCTAAAAATCTTTTCATTGCTCATACAAAATTTGGACCACATCTTTTAATTGATACGCAACTAGTTCTGCTTTCTCCCTAGAAGTCAACCCCATAATAACAAGACTCTTATAAACCTCATCTATGAACCCATTTGGATCCTCCTCTACCTTAGATCCACTAAACTCTGGAGGGTTCATCCTCAAGAACTCCCTAATACTATAAGCACTCATTCCTCGTATAGGGTTTGGCGGAGCCACCACCTCTCCAATTGCTTGGGCCGTCAAGGCTTGAACCAACAAATTCATAGAAGCCCTAAACTCCTCTAGAGTGACATTACCCATTGAAAGGTTATTAGGAACTTTGGGAGGAACTTGGGGAGGAATCTATTGGTCCCCATTGCCATATCCTTCCCTTCTATAATTAGCTCTAGCGGTAGCCATAACCTTGACAAAAATCATAGGCAAACATTAGAAAAGGGCCTATTAAAGCCCAACTTTATAGCACGGCCACGAAAATGAAGAAGTGAGACTTTCCTAAGCATCCCATAGCCTCCTACTCATAGATGTTTCGCGACTCACACTGATTGATAAGACTCTACTAGACATGGTTTTGAGACATCCTAGGACCATTTTATAACCTTATGCTCATATATCAAGTTCGTAACGACTCGGGAGTAACTCCTAGGTGCCACATGGCATACTTGACCACGGAGAGGCCTTATACAAGACTCTTAGCTTCATTACATAACATCCTATAAAAATGGAGGGAATTTAAAAACTTTTCTTTAAACAAAGTACAAAAATATTTTCATAATAGCAGAAGTCTTTCTAAAATGTGTCTCAAAACCATTTACCATTACAAGAGTAATAATGTCTTGGGATGCATCCCACAAAAGTCTAAAACATAATAAAAAGACATAAACGGAACATAGGGGTATTATTCTCGAATGCTATATGGACTTACCCGTCTTTGACATTCTTCAACATAGGAACCTAGCCTCCAAGTACTCAATCTCTCAAAATCTCCTACATTTGGTTATAAATGTAGGAAAGATGTGTTAGTACGAAATGTACCAAGTATGAAAGCTAACATATAAAACATAATATATCCTAAAGGGTTAGTCAATACTAAGCATAATCATCAAAGATAATAGCTTAAACATAACATAAGGATCATATCATAACAAGTCTACATAATTCATACGTAGAATCATACTTCAACCGTTTGTCCTTCATACTCAAGTGAACTACTTCCCATGCCACCTCCAAGTATAAATGTGCAAGGCAAAGGCAACATCCCATTCTACTACCAAAGCTAAGTACCTCTCTTTTATCATCCTTGGTCATAGACCACTCTCATATTTAAGACCTAGATTTTCATGACATAAGATAACTATACCCCTATATCACCTCGAGGCGTACTTTTGCAATGCATGTGGGCTTTCCATTCTAGCTCACACAATAAGCATATCTTGCGCTCACCCTATTCTTGTGTTGCCCCTTTCTAAGTGTCAGTATAGACCTATTTTCATTTTTTACAAGGAACTATCATCATAAGTAAATCATTTTATGGAATACAACTAAATCAACTATCCAAGCTAAGAATACATCACATAGGATATAATTTCATAGGTAGCTTCAAGTCATACTTGTACCATGTATAAAAGGTATCCCATTATACCCTTCACAAAAAGTACTTATTTATGCGAACATAATCCAAGATAAATTACCTTTAATTATAGTCTATTAAGCTTAGCATACCAATATAACAAACCTACTACCATGGAAAACATCATAACATACAATCGAAGCTAACAAAGGAAGGATATAAGAATACCAACCTAGCCACCATGCAACCATTCATGTGGATGGAAGATATCAATAGGAGATCCTAAATCCTCAACCCTAAGCTAATCTTAGGAGATCCATATATCATAATCCTAAGCTACCATGAATTGGTTTTTGCCTAACCAAGTCAAGCTTCAATGAAGTCACTATAGTGATGCTACGCCAAGATAATCCTAGGAGAGTATCAATCCTCCATCCTAGGCGTCAATGCCTTTGATAATGTTATCGACCATGAAAATCATTCTACCAATGAATGATCAAGCTAACCTTAGGAGATCTTACTTCCTCGATCCTAAGATATCATGAGACACACTATCCAAAGCTATCATGAGATCTACCATCCAATTCTACATGATGCAACTATCCATAAGGGAATCCATAGGTTCAACCCCAAGCTATTCTATTCTAGAAAACATGCTTCATTTTAGGTGATTAACCTTTTACTTTTTACATACATGCAAGCTACTCATCATATTAAGCTATTTTTGTACGCCCTAGTGATCAACATTATGACTTCAAAAACTACATTCAACCTTTACTTCATAGTCCTCATACTAGTCTAGGTTTCCAAAAAAATTAGTTCTAAGCCTTAGTCATAAGCGAATTCTTATCATACTTCATCATAAACTCCCAATTCTAATCAATTCTATTCACTTTCTATCATACATGCATTTTGTCACGACCCAAAAATAGCCCACACATTTTTGCCAGTTAATTAACTATAATACACTACGAAATTTATTTAGTCTCTCATCCAAAGCGATATGCATTCCTTTTTAGATCAGGTCCATTGCAGGAGTAACACAATCCACAACTCTAACAAGGTAAGAATTGGTATTGTTGTAATAGTCATATCATAACCCTCTTTTGTATATGCACTCAATCTATGAAACTGCAATAGAGATTCTGACCTCATCATTCAATAAGTAGCTCATGAATGTTATGAAAATTTTACTAAATGTAGCTTCTAAAGTTATCACATTCATTATCTAGCCTTTGTTTTTAATCATTTCACTTTCAATTCAACCACTCCAGATATTGCCTAAACCACAAAAATATTGATCCCACTACTAAATGACTAGCCTAAAAGAATAGAATAAAGAGCTCATGAAGTCCCTTAAACCATTGTTAAACCTCACAATTTATTTATCCTCAAAGTGAACCAACTAACCATAATCTCACACAATTCCTTTGAATCATTGAACATTCTAAATTTGACAATACGTCTATTTCATAGACCTGTCACTTTAACCTAAGTATCAGGTTTAACCTCTAAGCCATACACAACTCCAACTACTCACGAGTAATCATAAAAGTGAGAATGAATGGAATTAAGCGATAAGAATCAAAATAGGATCTAGTATGCACGATAGAGATCCAAAAAGTGAAGATTTTTCCTACAAGTAATTATAGCCTTTTAAAGATAAGTACAGACGTCTACGTATAAATCCTACAGACTCTACTTAGACTCAGCTTGTACACGTGAGACCTATGAATCTGGGATCTAATACCATTTTTAATTCATTTTTTTTATGTTTTCAAACACACAAATAAAACTATACTAATTCTATTCCATTCAATCCAAATTATAGAATATCAAAGATTTAACACCTATTTGTTACTTGATTGTGCAGTTCTTTTCAATCCTTGTTTCGGTCGCCGCTTAAGCTTTTCTTCTTTATTTTATTTTTTTCTACTAAATTAATTATGTAATTAAAGTAATAAATTTTACTAACCTATTTTAATATTTCAGATTTGATCCACTTTTATCAATTCACTGAATAAATACCTGTTTCTTTAATAATCGTAGTTATCTAATAGTTAAAATTTTCAAATGAACTCTATCAATTTAATCAAAAAAGATTACTCAGAGCAACTATTGGGAGGGGTAAAATGGTTATTTTATAAAAAAATTTTATATAAATGGCTTTCTGGGTCATTAAATTATTCACCACTAAAAACCATCTTCGTCCTCGAACATAAGGAAGAAGACAGAAGAATAACTGACGTTACCAAAAGTCCAACAACAGTTTCTATTACAAAAACAAGTCAATTTAATTCAATCCCCTCAAAATCTTCATTAATACAGTTGTGCATTCATAAGTCACCCATACAAAAATTGAAAAAACTAGCCCCACATAGCAATGTAGAATCTTTCACTTAGCACTGTTTGTCACCCAAATAAAAATCTAATCTTCATACATTAACTGATACACTCTAAGTAAGTCAATTCCGAACAAGTTCATATCTCTCATTCATATCCAAATTCATAGGCAAAATCAATAAATCTTTTAACTAGAAACCAAGGGTTTATACAAGGGGTCTTATTTCTTCACCTTTCTTAAGTTATTTTCATGATGCAAAATTCAAAATTTTTATTGTGAGTTTATCTTAATTCATGATTTTATAATTATATTCTGGATTATGTCACTTACAGATTAACAAATCAAGAGAATTTAACAAGAATAATCAATTTCACATTTAAAGCCAAAAACCCACACAATTTATAAATTAGAGTTAAAAATAAAGTCAACATAAATTCTTCAATATCATATGAATCAATATATATTTAACCATATATGTGTAGAATAAAACCTTTTGGAACCATAACCACCTAATTCCCATAAATTGGAATCAACCCTACCTTCATTGGTGTTCTACTTCACCAATAGGGAACTCTAGGGGACTCTGTGGGTGGAAGAAACCATAGATGAAGAGATTTACATACCTTTAATCTAAGTCTTGAACGAATCTCTAAACCTTGGTGAAACTTGACCTAGATGATTCCTCCTTCTTCTCTTTTTCTTCAATGGTGGTTCTTCTTAGAGAGAGAAAATTTTGGCAGAGAGAGGATGGTTTTGAAAATTAGATTTCTAGTTGGTTAATGGTGTTTTTGATTAGGAAAAAGGTTTAGAATGAGTTAAAAACCGTATCTAACTAATCACCAAAGTACCCAAAACACCCCTATACTTTTGGACTTCAAACGAAGGGTCCAACTTGACTTAAAAATTACACTACCAAATCAAGGACATGGCTACGCGTCTCGGGGTCACCTGAAGATTTATTTTAGTGAAATCATTTTGAGAAAAAATGGTTCATGTTGAGATTGCGTCACGGGCCAACTTTTTGTCCTCTGAGTATCAAGGGTGCGATACGCCATGGGGTCCAAAAATAGGATGCCCGACATCTTTCTTGGCCAACATTTGGGTCCTCCTTGGGGACCTTTAAGGGTGGTCCTCGGGGAGCCTTACACGAATGTTTTGACCCTATACATGTAATAATATGTGTAGGAACCCTTGATACTCAATTGAACCTTCATACCATAATAAAAATCTCAACCACAAAACCCTAGGTCACACTAGTTCAACTAAGCTAGTTTCCAAACATCTTGGTCATCCTTTGACGTTTGACCTCCAAACTCTTTAAAACTGTTTTTAAAAGTTATTCCTTATCATATTAACCAGTTATTAACTCGTGAAACTCTAGTTCATCCGATTTTAAAAATGAGTTTCACACGCTCAAGTGTAGGCCAAAAAAGAGATATATATAAAATAGGCTCATATTCTTTAGAGTTTCCTAAGATCATCTCATGAGAACACCTATCAAAATTAATCAGACTAACAAGGCAAATTCAAGGTTTATACATGCATGGCTTAAAGTACACTAATCAACCAACACATTGATACTAAACCCAACTATGACTATACACTTTCTCTAGTGTTAAATGATCATAACAAGAGAGATCAGTTCGATTCATAGCTATTCAAAACCAGATGCAACGAGTTCACATATTGTCTATGTAACTTCATTTAGTCTCGTCTTAGAAGTATATTTATGTTTATTTGATTGAAAGAACTATTTAAGTCATCGATATTGATTGGAATTGAGACTTAAATTTATACGAGAACAACCACTTTCACCACAAGCAGGTGGTGAAATTTTTCGAAAAATGAAATTTTTTCTCAAGGGTAAAAAATGTTTCGCATTTTTAAAAACATAAAGGAGACATAAGCTCAAATAATCACAAATGCAATATTAAAACATAATTTTTTTAAAAAACAAATAACCTAATTGTACACAAAAACACAAATATCAACATGAAAAATATCAACATAAAAAGTGGCCTCACCCCACCACAGTTAAAGTGTGTTTTTCCTCAAATGCAAGTAATAGTATCGAAAAGTAAAATCAAAATAATACAGAGAGAAGTGAATAAGGATC
The DNA here is from genome assembly GCF_001406875.1 of Solanum pennellii. Lineage (NCBI taxonomy): Eukaryota > Viridiplantae > Streptophyta > Magnoliopsida > Solanales > Solanaceae > Solanum > Solanum pennellii. The sequence continues at coordinate 35,393,665 of NC_028646.1, forward strand.
ATGTCTATGCAATCTCTCTATTTGTAGGGGTATCAACACACTAGGTAGTGTCTTGTGTTTGGGCATCAGTGGCCGGAGTCGCCTCAGTAAGAGTAGAAGTGTCAGATTCTGTGGGGGCTGTTGTGGGCATCTCAACAGGCAATGTCTGGGCTATTGACTATGCAACTGTCCCTACCAGATTCAAAAAACTTCCAAAGATGCTCTGCTCATCCTTGTGATCTCTAGTCTCCTTCTCTTGTGCTTCTACTAAATCCTTGTCAGTTTTTGCATCCGCATTCGTGGCTACTACATTCCAATATGTACATTCCACTAGTAGTTATAGCTATCTTTGTGGTTGTATAGGGACCTCCATCATCAACCATCCTCATCAAATCGTTAAAGTTGACATACTTCAGATAATCTACATCTTATCACAAGCCTGTAATGTCGGCTTTCATAGCTGGTATATCCAATGGTCTCATGCCTTCTCTCGCAAGTTGTAAATCTCAGTGTCAATGCATCAAAGAATGCAAGGATTGGGGCAAATGCAACAACAATGGTGTTCTTGATTATCCTTAGAATTGAGCTCTCTAGCCTAAATGCCCACACCTTAGTTGATTTGGCTAGATGCACCATCTTCAATATTATGGCCTGAGTGATCCTGGTCTGCTAACTTGAGGAAGTAGAATATGGATCCTATGAAAAAGAAGAAGGTACTGATGTACCAAATGGTCCAGGGATTAAAGTAGGTATGGATGCCTTTGCATGTAATAACTCAATATCAATCTTTGAAAAGGCATCTACTGGAAATTCTCTCGTCCTATCACCCTTCTCATGTATGTACTCAGCCTCAATACGCGGATATCTATGGTGGAAGATGGAACAACCTTGAGATCCCTTGTAGGGTCCCGATGTACTCCAGCATGTCTGCATAACTCAATAACCAGAATAGAAAATGGGTGTTTGACCCTCATGGCAATTTATTGTGATGTTAGCAGTCCAAGATTAATAGTCCTTCAATGAATGATATAGCGAATACAAACTTCCTTGGGAAGGCGCCTAACCGGCTCATTCTTGGTTCACATGATGCTACTGCTGGTAAAACTAAACCAAAACCTAGAAGCAATATTTAGGTCCCTCTTCTAGGTAGGCGCTCCAACCCCGATCCATCTCTCAGTGTCCTCAAAGATTAGAGGACCCATAAAATCCTTCTTGTGGTCTAATGATGAGGCCTGGGACAATCCCTCATAAGGTATTGCAGAATGTAGTGCTTCATATCACACTTTTGATATGCTCGTTGTGGCATACTACTTTTGTGTCGCTACTTGTGATTGACCTGACTAATTTGAACTCACTTGCCTGCTTCTTGTTTTTAGGTACCTGTTCTCTATAGGCTGTGTAAAATTCCTTGACCCAAGAAGGAATGTATGGTCCTGGGGGCCTCGTGAATTGCTCGAACCCATGGAAGTGTAAGGTCTTCAGGATATTAGGGTACTAGTTTTTCCTCAATAATAGTTCGTTCCCCATTACCTTTTAATCTGTTTAGTAATCGTGGTGGATGGGCTAGCACAAGCATGGGGGCTAGTGGAGGAGTCTGTGTTGGTTCTGGAATTGGCTCAGGACGAGATTTGGTTGTTGCATCCTTGATAGAAGTTGTACCATTTGACGAGACTCTAGTGGGTGAGGATTTTGTTAAATCTCTAGATCTTCTCTATTGCCGATTGCCGAACGAACGAGTGATCATCCTTTCAATCATCCCAGTCAGTTTCTCCTCAAGAGCTACTCTTTTATTTGCCACTCTTTTTATATTTTTGCCTATGGTTTGTTGGTGGGGCTACTCTTTTCTTTGCCACTCTTTCTATCGTTTTGCCTCTACTTTGTTACGATTCTTCTCCTCCCCTTTTAGAAGGACTTGAACCCCCTTCATTAATAGGAATGCCTGGAGAAGCCTTTTTTGGGGGCTGTGTATTGAGTTTGGTGCATACCATATCTGGAAATAACTGTGATTAGTCAAAACAACAATAAAATTCAAACACAGAGAATTTGCTACAAAGGGTCGCCTTTTTATCACCAAATCTCATTGGTGAGATAAATTGAGCTCGCAAAAGGGATTAGCTTAAAGTCTAGGAAAATTGATGATGGAAAAGTCTACTCGGCGAGTTCTCGAGTTACCTTAGAGATGAGAAGATTGTCCTCCGAAAACCACAGTAAAGGAGGGGAAAAAAGGGCATGTAAAGAGCGATCTAAAGTTTTATCGGCGAATCGCCGACTACTTTTGGAGATCATGAATGTTTTCGCAAAAACCTACAGATTTTAAGGCATGAAGAACGTGAGTTAAGGGAGGACTATAAGCAGTATGCGAACCGCAGAGTATTCAGCGCGGTCAACCCAGCTTGCCGAATAACACAATGTGCCTAGTGTTAAACCAAACTCTCGAAAATGACCTTATATCTTAAAAGAAATGAAATCAAAGAATGCAAGCACAAAATTCACTTAAAACCCATACTTCCCATCACCTCGGAGTAGTAAGACTTCTTCTGGTTTTACCAAATTTTGCAATTTAACTATGATTATCCTTAAGAATGTTGTCACCCGTTCCCTCATTTGACAATATTGGTTTTTTAGCGCAAATGGTGAGTTACTTAGACATTACCCAATCATTTTAGCAATAAACAAACAAAACTTATGGTAAATTAAATCAAACAAAAGTATAATCATTTAGACATTGGAGTATCATGAAATTTTAAGCCATATACAAAGCATATTGACAACCTATTTCTATCAGAGAGGCCCATCACATGTCATCCTGATACTAAACTTGCAAAAGAGTTCTAAATTACTGAAAATAAATTCGAGGTTTTAGAAAGTAACCTTTGATGCCGTAAAATCATTTTTGTATTGATAGGAAACAAAGAATTCTAATCCCAAGAACTAATTACCAACTAAAATACTAGTTTATGATAAAAATCTAAGAAAAATTATCTTTGGTGTGATTTTGAAGAGGTGGAAACGAGGGAAAGTGAAAAATTCAAAAATGTTGACCTTTGGCCTTCATATAACCGTTTAGTTCTTGTCCATTTGGCGACATTAGTTGCACTTGCCTACCCATTCAGTGATATGTCGAGTGTTCATTTATCCTGCCTTTCTGCAACATTATAAATATTTTGGGGATGAAATCGGCAGTCCACATCGAGATCTCTAAACAGGATGGCAATATGCCGAGTTGCTTTTCCAGTTCACCAAAGTTTTATAGGTTTTGAAATGCATCTTCATTGAACCAAATGACAGATTCAGTTGGGCTTGCCAACATGATTGGCGAAACGCTGAATGGATTTTTGTCTTACAAAATTTGAATATTTCCACACTTTCCTCATTAAGCAACACACCATTAATTGAAAAAGTAAAATCCTAAAAACCACTTTGGACCTTGGGTTTTCTCCCAAGAAGCGCCTTATTTAATGTCATGGAACAACGTAGGTTCTTCTTTATAGTTGTTATCGGAGTTAGGCATAGTGTCACGAGGTAACCCCAACATGTCGTTTGGATGGAGCTGAGGAACTTCAAACATCAGGAATGATATGACGTGTTCGATTGATCTAGAATAAGATCCAATCAATTGATTCATATCTTCCACATTCTCTCATTTCGTCCTATACATGATCTTGATCGGTTATTTTTTGGAGAATGATTTGAAACGTATCCTCAATGCAACTTTTCTAATTATCTCTAGACTTCTTCCGCTCATGAGGAGGGATATATCTCCCTTGGTGTTTGCACTGATTTTCCAACTCAAATATTTTGCTGGCCAAGTCATTTAGTTGAGATACCAGCGTAGTTGACTTGAAGTCAGCCTCAACCTCTTCCTAAACTAACGTGCCACCCACTCCTTTAGCCATGCTTAGTGGACCTCCATACATAATTAACTAAAAGGAAAAATAAAACAATGAGCCTCTTCCAAAATATGTCTTCTTAGTCTTCTAACTCGAGAACACAAAACCTACCTTGATATATAAGTACCCCATCACCCAGTTGGGAGAAGGACTCATTAGATTTACTAAGAACCAATTCCTTTAACTCTATGAAAAGAGGATCAACATGTTGCTTAGACTTCAACTCAACTACTAAAGATGATTCAGAGTTATGATGAACCATGAAACCCCCTTTAGGAAAATATTCAAGTTGAAAATCCAATCGGGCCAATCTATGCACATCTTTGGCAAACTCTTTCTTACCATCACGAACATGGGCTACACTACCCATAGACATCCGACTCAAAGCATCCGTAGCAATATTGGATTTCCCAGGGTGGTAAAGGACACTCATATCATAATCTTTCAAAACCTCTATCAGCCTCCTATTGAGTGAAAACATATTGGAAACTCTTATGATCGGTGAAAACATCTACATGCACTCCATATAAATAGTGCCTCCATATCATCAAAGCAACCATTATGGCTACTAATTCGAGATAAGGGTCGTATAGTTCTTCTCATTCACCTTGAGTTGTCTAGAGGCATATTGTATCACCTTATTATTTTGCATGGTGACAGAACCCAAACCAACTCGAGAAGATTCACAATACAAAACAAAACCTTCGGTACCCTCCGTTAAGGTCAACACCGGAGCAGAGGTAAGCTTATATTTAAACTTTTTGAAGCCTTTCTCACAGGCTTCCATACATTTGAAATTGACGTTCTTTTGGTTTAGGTTAGTCAATTGAGAAGAAATAGATGCAAACCCATTGAAAAATATCCTATAATACACGGCTAAACCCAAGAAACTTCGAATATCAGTGAGATTCAAAGGTCTAGGCAAATCCTTAACCACCTCCGTCTTTTTTAGATCAACATCAATACCCGCACTAGATACAATGTGACCAAGAAAATCCCCCAACCTTAGCCAAAATTCACAGTTACTATATTTAACAAAGAGTTGATGTTCGTGGAGGACTTGCAACACTATCCTCAAATAGCCCATGTGTTTATCCTCACTCTTTGAATATACCAAGATATCATCAATAAATACAATTACAAATGAATTAAGATAATTCCATAACACCCTATTCATAAGGTCTATGATAGTTGTCGGGGCATTAGTTAGGCCAAAATACATGACTAGGAACTCATAATGACCATATATTGTTTGGAAATACGTTTTTGGAACATCAACAACTCTCACTCTAAGTTGATGATAACCCGACTTTAAGTCAATTTTCGAAAAGTAACTCGCACCTTGGAGTTGATCAAACAAATCATCAAATCTAGGGAGAGGGTACTTATTCTTTATAGTGACCTTGTCAAATTGTTTGTAGTCAATACACATTCTTAGAGACCCATCTTTCATTTTAACAAACAATACAGGAGTGCCCTATGGGCATATGCTTGGTTTTATAAAACCCTTGTCTAGAAAATCCTTGAGTTGAGCCTTCAACTCTTTCAACTCAGTCGGAGCCATCCAATAAGGAGGAATTGATATGGGTTTAGTATCTTTCATCAAATTTATGCCGAAATCTATTTTCCATTCGAGAGGAATTTTCAGTAAGTCATCGGGGAAGACTTCTAGAAATTCCTTTACTACGGGGACCTACTCATAAGGAGGAGCCTCGGATTTAAGGCTCTTGACCCTCACAATATGATAGAGATATCCTTTATAAATTATCTTACAAGCTTTTGGACATGAAATAATTTGACCTCTAGGGATTGAGTTTCCCCCCTTACATTCTAAAACGGATCCATTAGGAAATTGGAATCTAACTACCTTTTTTCTACAATTAATTTAAGCAAAACAAGTATGTAAACAATCCATCCCCAATATGATATCAAAGTCTAACATATGAAGTCATACCAAATCAACCAACCTAACTTTATTGGAAAATAGTATGGGACAACTCCTATAGATTCTTTTAGCAACAACGGAATCATCCACATGGGATAGAAATCAAAAATGGTTCCACTAAGACATTAGGGAGCACATCAAACTTCATAGACACAAAGGAGTTACAAAAAATAAAGTGGTTCCAATCAAGCAATGCATAAGCATTAATTAAAAATATATGCATAATACCGGTAACAACATCATCAGAATCCTCTTGATGACCCATATATTTGACAGCATAGAAGCGGTTCCTCTTAGGAGCATCAAAATTAAGACCACTTGCTTGAGCTTGGTTACTCTCCCTTATTAGAGCCTTGGTCATGGGACAATGCCTCACCATGTAACCACTCTTTCTCTAACCAAAGTAATTGTCCGTACAAATTAGACATTTACCCACATGTTTCTTTCCATATTTGGAACAACTAGGTTTCTCACTTTTTGAACCACCACCTTTTCCTCCTTGAGGCTTAGGGTTAGGCACCGTATCCTTGTTAGCCTTGGAGAAATTTGAAAGAATTTGGTTCGAAAATCTCTTCTTAAACTTTGGTTTGTCTTGGATTTCAAACTTACCCATAGAAGTACCTCCATCATAGGGAATTGACATCTTGGCATCCCTATTCTTCCTCTTAAGCCTACTCTGTCAACTTTTTGAGCATGCACCGTCAAAAGAGAAATGTCCATGTTTTTAATGAAGCGTTGCAGCCCGACACTCTTCCACAAAATCATCGAACACACCCGTCATCAAACGACTCATTTCATCTTTAGGATTAGACACCAAAGACGAAGAATACTTAAACATCTTGATGTATTTCAAAGAGTACTCTTGAATACTCATACCTTCTTGTCGAAGGTTGATGAACTCTTCCACTTTTACCTCTCTTTTCTCCCTTGGGAAGAACCTATCAATAAATGCCCCTCTAAAGAGTTCTCAACTTATTAAACCCGCTGTCAAAGCCCTATTGATTTTCCACTGCAAGTTTGAGCCTCATCCTTGAGTTGATAAGCGGCTAGCTCGGCATTCTCATTTGAACTCGACCCCATAACATAAAATATCTTATAAACCTCATCTAGAAAGTTTTGAGGATCTTCATTTATCTTAGACCCAAATAACATTGGAGAGTTCATCCTAGTGAAGTCCCACAAATGTGAAGCTATGGTACTAGCATTTTGATTCACATGGGGTGCCCCTTCCCGATTCGCTTGTGCCATCATAGCTTGAGCTTGAGTAGACATGAATTGATTCATGTTTAGTAAATCCTCCATTATTTCCCTATCCAACATGACCGGAGGATTTACCGGTGCTTGTCCACCTAGAGAAACTTTCTCTTGAGTAGTAGCTTGGTTTTCTTGGAGAAGAACTCCCGCATTTGCAATCTCCTCTTTAATCCTTCTTGCGCCTACCCTTCTATTTTTCATAGCCTATATCCACAAGAAAAGAATTAGAAGAAAAGGACACATAGAGTTAAGACTTTTCAGAGATGACTTAAGAATACAAAAGAAGTGAGAATTTCTTAAGCATCACCTAGCCTCTCATTCATAAGTGTAGCTCGCTTCACTATTATGAACAAGACTCTACATAGATGAGGTTTTATGAGACATCATTCCTATGATTTATTCAACCTCATGATCTTATACCAATTTTGTTACGATCAGAGAGCACCCCTAGCCATAACCGGTGTCTTCGTCCTCAAAGAGCCCTTAGGTAATCCCTTAGAATGCATCATCGCATAATAGATAGAATAAAAAGCTGAAAAATTAAAACTTTTCATTTCATGTTCAACTTCACTTCACATATGTAAAAAAATATACTACATTTTCTCACATGACCATCTAAAACATAAGAGTATGAGAAATGGGGCATAGCCCTTACATAATTACAAATCTTATAAGAAAATAGAACAAAGTCCTTGAAATAGGAGAAATAGAACAATGTCTCTAAACATAACAAAATAACAAAATCTAGACTCATAGGTTTCGTCCCCAGACATGGGGACTCACAATTTGGGAACACTCCAAGCTTCTTTCAGAATGGCCTTGAAGAACCTCAATGGCTCGAACCTACATTTTTGTAGAAATAGTAGAGATACTGTTTAGTAAAAACCACATGTACTAATTAGGGATACTTGCAAGTAAGATATTTGAAAACATGCACAAAAGAAAAAATTGTTTATATGTATTTTAACTTAACTTCAAAAGTCGTTATGCACAACCAAGAACCATACACAAGTCCATATCACCACAACCATCAGAGATATTCATATTCATGTTGTAAGATCCCCAAAATGAGTTAGGGTGTCTAAAGACTAACATGTTAGTAATGAGGGTATAAGGTACTAAAATTTCTTATAATATGGTATTGAGGAAGTGTGTAAAGTTTGAGGTGATCTGCAAGTCAAACGTCAAGGGACGACCAAGACGTTCGACGATTAGTCACCTAAGTGCCTCATGTGTCTATACGTGTTTATAATTATATGACATGATCTTAATAAGTATTAAATGATTTATAATGATTTTTATAGATAGTATATGGAGATTCATAAAGTTTGGAGGTAAAAACGTCCAAGACGTTCGAAAGTTAGCCCATGAGACGTCCAAGTGTGCCTTGATGGGGACTAGCATGTTTGGATGTGTTAGATGAATTTGTCTTGGGTGAAACTGATATAGGAGGTCCAAAATTTGTTAAAGTTTCTATTTACTTGGGAAACATTCGGGTATAACTTCTAAAGGGCCCCACAAAAGGGCTCGTAAAAAGGACCCAAGGTTGTCGAGACACTGCCTTGGCAGTGTCGATGGACGAGCTCAATGCATGTTTCGTTGGTTGATTGACGCCCCTTCAATGGGGAGGAGGCAATGGTCACTTATCTTTGGGAAGGCTTGACCACATGACAGACTTATACCCAATCAACGAAGGGCACAAAATGGCCCCTCGATGGACCACCGCCCAGTCGATTAGGTCCATCGATGCAGGCTGGTGCAACTGCTGCCTGCACACTGCCCACTTAAGGAGTGAATGGGAAATTTACCACACCTCCAAAACTGACCCTAATTGAATTATTTACCTATTTTTGGGTGTATATAAGTAATCTAAAACGTGACCAACCCAATCCCAATCCCATGCTCACAAAATAAACCTTCCCTCAAAAACCAATTCTCTCTAGAAACCTCCGTTGTTGTTGAAGCTCAAGAACGGCTTGTAGATTGGTTTATCATGGGTTGTTTACCAATTTATAGAGGTTTTCAACTAGAAAAAGGTATGGTGATCCTTCATCTCTAAGTAACCTTTCACTTGGAGAGTTATTCTCAATGTCTTCAAAGAGATTTCATGATCAAACATTCAATCTTTCAATCTAGCCATGGGTTCTTTCTAAAAACACTTTTAATGGTTAAATCATGAATAATTGATGTTAATGTATTGTTTTAATCGTGAATTTGAATCCAATTGCATTATGAACCAATGTCCTTTCCTAATTCGATTTAGCCCTTGCATGGGCATTGTGATCATGGCTTGTTAATGGTTGAATTGTGATTCTCTTACTTTGAATTGTCTATATCTACTGTTATTACATGAATTAATGATTAATTTATTATAAGGGATCCATGTGGATTAAATTTATGAAGATTTGAACATGCTTAGCTTAGATTTCCATGATTCACTATAACCTTGATAGTACAATGTATAAAATTGGAACTGGATTTAGTTAAATTTATTGTTATCTACTGACTATCATGTATAAATATTATGAATCATATTTAATGGATCAAATATGGATCAAGTCTTGAGGATTAGGTAGTATTGATTCATGTTCTCCTATCTTCTATGAAGTATTAATGTAGTTCTTTGTATCTCGATTCTATGGTAATTGGTTCATGATGTTGCAGAGGGTTAATTGTACTTTATATACTACATATAATAGATTATAATGATGAATTATTTGTTTGTATCCAATATGGATTGATGCTTGAATACTTGATCCATAATTCCTCTCTATTGTAATTCCATGATGCTCACTAATCTTGATCTCTTGGAAAATTGTCGTAGGATTTCATCTAAGCCATATTATATTTAAGTACTGCCTTTTAATGTGTATTATTGATTAATTGTGAGGATGACTATTGAAAATAAAAGTGAGAAATAATTGATAAAAGATCAACTTCCCTTCACTTTCTATAAACTGATGTTGTAGTGGACTTAATCTGAATCCAATCTTGTTGTGATTAATGTATGATTTGTGATTATGTTAGTATAACTCTAGCTACTGTACTATACTTGATTTATTTATGAAATATTTAATGGTCAATGATGACCAAAGGTTAAAGGATTGGTAAGAATTGCTCTACTCTTTTACTTTTATACTTCTTTATAGTACTGTTGATGAAGCCTTGTATGGCATTGTGTGGTATGGTCCACTTATGGTGGTGTTGTTTGCTTTATTTTCATTATATATGTGTTCACCATGGCCTTGAAGCCAAATTGAGCAATATATGAATAAGCGGTTATGATGATCACCTTATGTGTAACTTGTTCCTAGTCTTCTACTTTAGTTATGAATCTAGGTTATATTACTATTGTTATGAGCATGTAAGTGTCTATGTAATATCATGTGTAGGTTCTTCCATTAATGAAGTGTTAAATATTGATGACCCCTAACCATGTACCCGTATGTGAAGGTGTAAATAGCTAATGCTAGGATTCTTAAAGTATAACATGAAGTTACCTTGCCTCATGTGCTAAGTTGTGTTGTGTGGTGTATGCTTGAATACGAGTTTGTTCCTAAGTGGGTGGATTCCTCAATATATTGTTTATTGACATTAGGTGATCATAATTACCAATGTACACAAACCCTCACTTTATATGCATGCTTACAAGTAGTATAAGTCATGGTGTCTAAATGAAAGGTGAGTCTCATATTCACCAGTTTCTACTACTATGCATGTTAAGCTTATGTCTATGGAAGTATGATATGTGTTTCCTTAATTAGGATGACTTGATAGGTGAACTAGTGCGGGCAAGGGTATGAAACTTTGTCTATGCATTACACATGTGTACCTAGATAGGATAGTTCATTGGTTTCGAAGAACATGAAAATGAATTTATGGGCATGTTAAGAATATGATTTATATGATCTGATGTTAATTATATGAGATGATGAAGTATTAATATGCATAGTGTCTTGAAGTATTATATGAAAGAATGTCTCATAGAGTTACGCTTACATACATATGCGTTGATATATGAACATGTGTGACCTTTATCTGTTATGTGAAAGGGTTGCTCACATATAAGTACACACACACATGAATGATGATCTAGTAAAGAGAGGGTCCTTGAAACGTGCGCCCAAGAATACTCTAAACTAGGTAGGTTCTTGAACATGCTATAAGTATATGAGGAACAAATATCATAAGCCTGTGTTTTATGAAAAAAAAAGTAATAAAGGCTTTTAAATAAAAGGGAAATTATCTTAGCATCGAGTGAACTTGACAATGAGAGGTGTTGACTTCCCTTGGAGTAAGATTCACCATTTGTTCCTTATAATGTGTTGATTTCCCTTAGAGGAATACTCACCTATGGACCCACATGAGGTGGTGACTTTCCTTTGAAGAAAGTTCACCTATGTTTTCACATGAGAGAAGGCCCCAATTGTCAAATGGCATGTAGAGGGACTATATCTATATCTTAGTTCCATAACTATGATTGCCACATAGGATCTAGCAAGGTGAATTCACTTAGGATGCTAGGATGTATGTTAATGTTCTACCTTGGCTAGGTAGGAACACCTTCCATTAGTATAAGGCTCTAAAACACTAAGTTTCATGTTTAGCACCCATGGTCTAAGTGTCAGCTAAGGCTATAGTTTCCCTAAAGTGAAATAAACAATGGAAGTAAATGACTAGGATCATAACTAAGAGGACTTAAGGGAGGTTACTAAGTATAGGAGGAAGTAAGAAACCCATATAGACATTGCACAATTAGCTCCTTAGGAACTCCTAGGAAGGTGACCTAATATGTATGATTATGGGTATGTCTTTATGCATGGTATGGTAGTATTTGTCTACTTGTTATGAAGATGTTCATGGCATGAGTCTAGGTAATATGGTCTTATCCTTATATGCACTATGTGATTCTTATTGACTATATGATGAATGTTGTTGACATTAATAAAGTTGTCTTCACTTAATATGTTGACATATGAATTGAATGTTAAGGTTTGTGGTATCATGATGGGTTTACTAAGTATATGTGATTTTATGGGGCTTCACATATACGTTGCACTATTAGACTAAGATTGGGGTCATGAAAAAGATCTTATAATGATGTATATGAAAAGAAGTAAAAATATGTACAAATAGAAGTAGCTTACTGTAAAGCCCAATGGGTTGTTGACTTAAATGTGTCTATAATGTATTATGCTTATATAATGACATGTGTTGGCTTATGTAGGTTGTATGTATGCTTTCTTTGTGACCTTAAGGTGGTGCATTGCACCAAATATCACTAGGGGGTTACTTGGTAGGTTTATGAGTTAAAAGAAAAAGGGTTCACTGTTGAGGTAAAGGAGCTCGTTTTAAAGTGACCATCAATTATGACTTAAATTCTATTTATGATCTTATATAATGTTTGGATTTTGAATATGTTTATATGAAGTATGTGAATGATATAAATGTTATTGGATAAAGGTTTTATGAAGATTTACTAAAAAAGGCATGAAGTATGATTTCAAGAAAATGTCTCTTTTAAATGCATGTTTTTGCATGGTTGTCATACTTAGTGCATTCTTGTACTAATCCCATTCTTCTCTACTTTTTACACAAAGTGTAGGTTATGGATGCTTAGAGGATGCCTATATGATTGAGGAGCTTGATATGTGATTCCCAAGCTCAAGGAAAGAAATCGTTAAGTCTAACGATTCCTATGTTAAGTCTTTATTGTAAAGTGTATAAATTTGTACTTATGTTTTATGTCTTAAGGGTCGTGTCCCTAATGTACTCTAATGTTGATTGAGTCTAAGATTTCAAAGAGCCTTAAGGTTTAAGTATGTAATATTATATTATATATATNTTAAATTTTCAACTACATTTACTATGACAATGCGATGAATCATAACTATGGGCTTGTATTAGTCCTCTGAGAGGTCAAGTACGCCATGTTACTTCTAGGTGGTGCTCCCCGAATGTGACAAATGGGGTTTCAGAGCATGAGTTTCGTAAAAGTGGTTTAGGGTCCAAGAAGTCTCATATTTCCACGTCTAGTAGAGTCTTGTATCATTAGTGGTGAGTCGCGACACATCAAATGGTACGAGAGGCTATAGGACGATAGAGTTTTCCTTCTTCATCATTCTCATATCGTGTCATATAACTTAACTCTATAAGATCTCTCTCTCTCTTATATTTTCTTGTCTAGTGGTCTTTTAGATGTGATAAAATGAGATTTTTATCTACGCTTGAGGAAGAAAAAAGTGAGTTTGAATGCTTATCTCTGTTTTATGGTTGAATGAGTATGAGTGAAGGTGACCTTTGGCATATTTGATGAAGTAATGCCATTTATGTCTAAGTATGAGATTTATGTGAAATAGCATGTTATGTTGAGACCTATATGTCATGATATTATTAAAGCATGTTAGAAGTTGTTATGATTAAAATGAGTCTATTTTGGAATGGTATGCTACGATATGATTTTATATGATGGTAGCATAATAGTACGATTGAACTTGAAATGGTTAGTGACTACCTACGGAGGCATGCTACCCTAAGAATAAGTACTTAAAAGTGTTCAATGTTTTCCCTTTGTTTATGTGTGGTCCTTGATAAGTTGCCTAGAATTTATTGGAGTCCTTTGTATAGACTTGATCGTAGGTGTGAAGGTAGTTTGTTTGTCTTGGTAGGGTGATGATGTGGGTTTTAGTGACCTAGAAGTCACCTTACTGTAATGTTTAAGGAAAAAGAAGAAATTTTATGGCTAAGTCTCTTTATTGTTTCCCCTAATGTTGTATGACCTTCATGTCTATTGTATTGTATGAAAACCTTATGTGGTTGAATGGTATGACCTAACGTGATGATTGGGGATAAATTTCATAGGTGGTAAAGTTTAGAATACCTTGGTTGAGTCTCTTTAAAATGAAATATGTTGAGTCTCTTGAAAATTATGTGACTTGTATGGTTTGCGAAGCATAATTGTGGGCTCACTCTTAAAAGATGAAAGCATGTGTATCTAAGTATTCATGTGTGTGCCTATGATTTGTATTGTTTTCCCCAAATGATGCTTACTATGAAGGTGAGTACTATGTTAGAAATTGAAATTTTGTGAGATGACTTCCTATTTGTTGTGATGTACTTGGTGTGACTTACCATATTGACTTCACTAGGAAGGAAACATGAGCATGTCTTGGTTTGAGAAGTTGAGAAATTTCCATGTTACAGTAAAGATGACCTTTGTGCATTTGCTTGTGCGTAGACTCATGATACATGTAAGTGTGTTGAAGAGAAGGAAATTCCTCCATGGACACAACTAAGCATGGTATGGTTGAGTATGACCTCATAGCACTAGGTCTGACTAATAAAGATCTTTGTGGATTCAATTAACACAAGTGTTTGTGCATTGAAGTATGAGTGCCTATTGTTTTGAGTGTTGTTGGAATCTCTCTTAGTGTGACTTAAAAGATTGTTTCAAGATTATCTCTTAATGAATTTAAGTGTAATGACCATGTTATAACTAGGATAAGGATGTTCCTCCTATAAAGATGATAAGAACCTTGGTGTTTAATGCATTAAAGAGTGAGTGCATAAAAGTCTTGCTTTCTATGTGCATTGGGTGCTAAAATGATTTGAAGTTGTGTTCCTTGTAATTTTGGTGCATCGAATTCTATGTGGTGATGTTATGAATATGGTAAAGTGCTCTATGATGCATTGAAGTCCTTGTTGTGATTTAAGTGTTCTTAGTGTCATTCGAGAACGAATGTTCCCAATGGGGGATATTGTAAGACCCCCAAATTGAGGTATGGTGTCTAGATCCTAACATGTTATTAATAAGGGTCTAAGGTCCTAAATGTCTTATAATATGGTATTGAGGAAGTGTGTAAAGTTTGAGGTGATTTGGAAGTCAAACGTGAAGGGACGACCAAGACATTCGATGACTAGTCACCTATGTGCCTCATGTGTCTATAAGTGTTTATTATTGTATGACATGAGATTATTAAGTTTTAAAATAGATTATAATGATGTTTATAGACAGTTTATGGAGTTTCGTGAAGTTTGGAGGTTAAACGTCCAAGAACATCCACGGCGTTCGAAAGTTAGCCCTTGAGACGTCCAAGTGTGCCTTGATGGCGCACGGCATGTTTGGACGTGTTACGTGTATTTGTTTTTGGTGAAACATATGTGGGAGGTCTAAATTTTTTTTAAGTTTGTATTTCCGTGGGAAACGTCTGGGTACGACTTCTGAAGGGCCCCGCAAAAAGGCCCATAATAAGGACCCAAGGCTGTCGAGACACTGCCTTGGCAGTGTCAATCGACGAGCTAAATGCACGCCTTGTTGGTTGATTGACGCCCCATCGATGGGAAGGATTAGATTGTCACTTATCCTATGGAAGTCTTGACCACATGACAGCCTCAGACCCAATCGACGGAGGGCACAGAACGGCCCGTCGATGGACCAAAGCCCAATAGATTGGGTCCGTCGATTAAGGCTGGTGCAGCTACTGCCTGCGCACTGCACACTTAAGGGGCGAATGGGAAATTCACCCCACATCCTAAACTGTCCCTAATTGAATTATTTACCTATTTTTGGGTGTATATAAGTAATCTTAAACGTGACCAACCCTTTCCCAATCCATGCTCACGAAATAAACCTTCCCTACAAAACCAATTCTCTCTAGAGATCTCCATTGTTGTTGAAGCTCAAGAACAACTTGTATATTTGATTTTCATGGGTTCTTAACCGATTTTTAGAGGTTTTCAACTTGGAAAAGGTATGGTGATCCTTCATCTCTAAGTAACCTTTCACTTGGAGAGTTCTTCTCAAAGTCTTCAAAGAGATTTCATTATCAAACTTTCAATCTTTCAATCTAGCCATGGGTTCTTTCTAAAAACGTTTTTAATGGTTAAATTATGATGAATTGATGTTAATTTATTGTTTTAAACATTAATTTGAATCCAATTCCATTATGAACCCATGTCCCTTCCTAACGCGACTTAGCCCTTGCATGAGCATTGTGATCATGGCATGTTAATGTTTGAATTGGGATTCTCTTACGTTGAAATATCTATATATACTGTTTTTAAGTGAACTAATGATGAATTTATCATCAAGGATCCATGTGGATCAATGTATGAAGATTTGAACATGCTTAGCTTAGATTTCCATGATTCACTATAACCTTGGTAGTACATTCTATAAAATTGGAATTCGACTATGTTAAATTGATTATTATCTACTGCCTATCATGTATAAAGATTATGAATAGTATATAATGGATCCAATATGGATCAAGGCTAAATTGATTATTATCTACTGCCTATCATGTATAAAGATTATGAATAGTATATAATGGATCCACTATGGATCAAGGCTTGAGGATTAGGTAGTATTTATTCATGTTCTCCTATCTTCTATAAAGTACTAATGTAGTTCTTTGTATCTCAATTCTGTGGTAACTGGATCATGATGTTGTATAGGGTTAACTGTACTTTATCTACTGCTTAAATTAGATGATAATGATTAATTATGTGTTGGTATCCAATATGTATTGATGCTTGAAGACTTGATCCTTTATTCCTCTCTATTGTAATTCCATGATGCTCACTGTAATCTTGATCTCTTGGAAAATTGTAGTAGGTCTTCGTCTAAGCCATGCTATCATTAACTACTGCCTTTTTATGTGTATTATTGATCAATTGTGATCATGAATAATTGAAAATAAAAGTGAGAAAGAATTGATAAGAGATGAACTTCCCTTCACATTCTATATATTGATGATGTAGTCGACTTAATATGAATCCAATCTTGTTGTTATTAATGTATGATTTGCGATTATGTCAGTATACCTATAGATACTGTCCTATACTTTAATTATTGATGAAATATTAGTAATGGTCAATGATGAACAAAGTATAAAGGATTGGTAAGAATTGATCCACTCATCTACTTCTCTACTTCTTTATAGTAATGTTGATGAAGCCTTATATCGCATTGTGTGTTATGGTCCACTTATGGTGGTGGTGTTTACGTTATTGTCATTATATAAGTGTTGACCATGGCCTTAAAGGAAAATTGAGGAATATATAAATAAGTGGCTATGATGATCACCTTATGTGTAACTTGTGCCTAGTCTTCTACTTTCGTTGTGAATCTAGGTTATGTTACTATTGTTATGAGCATGTAAATGGTTATGTGAGTTCATGTGTAGGTTATGTCACTAATTAAGTGTTAAATATTGATGAACCCTAACCATGTACCCGTATGTGAAGGTGTAAATAGCTAATGCTAGGAGTCTTCAAGTATACCATGAAGTTACCTTGCCTCATGTGCTAAGTTGTATTGTGTGGTCTATGCATGAATACGTATTGTGGTGATAATAATGACCAATTATACACAAACTCACTTTATATTCATGCTTACTAGTAGTATAAGTCATAGTGTCTAAATTAAAGGTAGTTCTCATATTCACTAGTATTTACTACTATGCATGTTAAGCTTATGTCTATGGAAGTATGATATGTTTTTCCTTATCTAGGATGGCTTGATAGGTGTACTAGTGTGGGCAAGGGTAAAGAACCTTTTCTATGAATTGCACATGTGTACCTTGATAGGATAGTTCCTAGGATTGGTTTCTATGAACATGAAAATGAATGTATGGGCATGTTATGAATATGCTTTATATGCTACGATGTTAAGTATATGAGATGATAAAGTATGAATATGCATAGTGTCTTGAAGTGTAATATGAAAGAATGGATCATAGAGTTACACTTACATACATATGCATTGATATATGAACATATGTGACCTTTATGTGATATGTGAAAGGGTTGCTCATATATAAGTACACACACACACATGAATGATGATCTAGTAAATAGATGGGCCTGCAAAGGTGTGCCCAAGAATACTCTAAACTATATAGGTGCTTGAATATTCTATAAGCATATGAGAAACAAATATCCTAAGCCTATGTTTTACGAAACAAAGTAATAAATGCTTTTAAATAAGAGGGAACTTAGCTTAGAACCAAATGAACTTGACAAGGAGAGGTGTTGACTTCCCTTGAAGAAACAATTCACCATTTGTTCCTTATAGAGTGTTGACTTCCCTTAGAGGTATACTCACCTATGGACCTACATGAGGTGGTGACTTCCCTTTGAGGAAGGTTCACCCATGTTTTCTCATGAGAGGAGGCCCCAATTTTCAAATGTCATGTAGAGGGACTATACCCTATCTCTTAGTTCCATAAGTATGCTTGCCACATAGGATCTAGCAAGGTGCATTCACTTAGGATGCTAGGATGTATGTTAATGTTCTACCTTGGCTAGGTAGGAACACCTTCCACTGGTGTAAGGTTATACGAAACCAAATTCTATGTTTAGCACCCATGGGCTTAGTGTCGGTTAAGGCTATAATTTCCCTAATGTATGAATTGAATGTTAAGGTTTGTTGTCTCGTGATGGGTTTAATAAGTATGTGTGAGGTTATGGGGCTTCACATGTACATTGCACTAGTAGACTAAAATGGGGTCATGAACAAGGTCTTATAATGATGTATATGAAAAGAAGTACAAATATGTACAAATCGAAGTAGCTTACTATAAAGCCAATGGAGTGTTGACTTAAATGTGTCTATAATGTATTATGCATATATAATGACATGTGTTGGCTTATGTAGGTTGTGTGTATGCTTTTTTTGTGACCTTAACGTGATGCATTGCACGAAGTATTACTAGGGGGTTACTTGGAAGGTTTATGAGTTAAAAGAAAAAGGGTTCACTGTTAAGGTAAAGGAGCTCACTGTAAAGTGACCATCAATTATGGTTTAAATTCTATTTATGATATTATATGATGTTTGGCCTTTGAATATGTTATATGAAGTATGTGAATGATATGAATGCTATTGGATAAAGGTTTTATGAAGATTTACAAAAAAAAAGGCATGAAGTATGATTTCATGAAAATGTCCCTTTTAAATGCATGTTTTTGCATGGTTGATATTCTTTGTGCACCCTTGTACTAATCTCATTCTTCTCTACTTTTTACATAAAGTATAGGTTATGGATGTTTATAGGATACCTATATGATTGAGGATCTTGATATGTGATTGTCATGCTCAAGGAAAGGAATCCTTAAGTCCAAGGATTCCTATGTTAAGTCTTTACTATAAAGTGTATAAATTTGTACATATGTTTTATGTCTTAAGGGTTGTGTCCCTAATATACTCTAATGTTGATTGATTCTAAGATATAAAAGAGCCTTAAGATATGAGTATTTAATATTATATTTAATATATATATATATATATATATATATATATATATATATGAAGCGAAGT
>NC_028646.1:35413521-35481684 GCF_001406875.1 Solanum pennellii
TATATTTAATATATATATATATATATATATATATATATATATATATGAAGTGAAGTGAAGTTTTTAGCATATGATATGCTATGAAAAGTTATAAATTTTCCGCTAAATTTTCTATGACAATGCGATGAATGATAACGATGGGCTTGTATAAGACCTCTGAGAGGTAAAACAGGCCATGTTACTTCTAGGGGGTGCTCACCGGATGTGACACATGTTCAAGAGTAACATCATAACAATGCCATAATAAATATTTCATGCTTAGAGTCCATTCATCGGTACATCACGATACCTTACTCATAACCCCAATCCAAGTCTACTAGTGCAATGTGTATATGAAGCCCCATAACCCTACATAAACCAAGTAAAATAGTAAAGATACCATAATCATTGTCTTTAACTCATACATCATAATAACATGTGTAAACAACATCATAATAACCTGTGTAGACTAACATCATGTATATCAAGTGAAACCAATATCATATAAGCCCAACATGATACATTCTATTCATAACATATATACATAAAGAACCCACCATAGAACTCCCCTCAAGGTCCACTTGTTCAACGTATAGGTAAAGTCTCATACCCTTACCTACACTAAGTAAAACCTCTTCAGTAGACCTAGTTAGTGTTCATCCTCTTACTTTCATTCATTCATTTTAATTTTGGAAAACTTTTCCATAACCAACATTAGACCATGTGAGCTAAACATTGAATCTGGTGTAAACCCATCACATTGAAAGTAAGGTGTCCTATTTGCCAAGGTAGGATATATACATCATAATAGCATCTAGGTGGATCCACTAGCTAGGTTTTTTATTGGGGCATATAGTTAAGGAATTATGAGGTTGCTACTAGAAACCCTCTTTATGCTAACTAGCGTTGTAGTTTCTACCTCATTAGAGAACATACTGTGAACCTCCTTTCCTTTGTGAAGGAACACCTCTCATTGTCAAATCATTCGGTGCTAATCTAATTTCCCTTTTTTGAAGTATCTTAAGTCTTTCTTAACGTTATATCATTTTGTAGGTCTTAGGAGTTTAACCCCGCATATAACACGTTCATAGCTAATAGGTTCTAGGATGAGAAAGTCATTTTATCACACACCCAACATCTTGTGAGAACATTACATCATAGCATAATCATAAGATGCACATAGGAATTACCTTCAATCCCTCATAATAGCACACCTATAATCATCACCATATTATTCATAATATGATCATACATTCATAATTTTATCAGTTATACTTCAATTAATCAACATTACCAAAGATAAGCCAACAACATTACTGCAACTAGTTCATGACCTTGCAGGTCATACCAATGGCCTCCATGAAACCCATTTAGGACTTCACAAGAATATCCATGATATATACCCATCCAACCCATTATAATCCTCATACAACAATCAATTATACAAGAACACATTTAATTACATCATCCCTAGCCATCAATTTACATAATTCAAGAGTTAGGGTTAGGGGAAGAGGAGCATTCATGAATTCTTAAAGAATTAGATAAAAACCCAACAATTAGCCATCATTATACAATTAAACATCATAAGTAATCATAATTCATCATAATTGATCCACAATTTCAATTTTAAAAGAAAACCCATGTATAGAGAAAAACACTTGATTTTTGGTGATTTTTAAATCATCTTTGAATGAACCTCTTGGGGAAAGGAATGCCAAGAATGAAAGAATCCATACCTTATGAAAACATAAGACACAAATTTGAGTAGAAAAAATGAAGAAATGGTCTTCTTCTTGAAGATCCAATGGTCTTCAATGGAGGTTGGTTAGTGAGAAAATTTAGAGAGAAGAGAGAGTAATTTGGATTTCAATTTGGGAATTTGATTTGAGTGGGTAAAACTGATGTAAAACTTACTTAAAATCAATATATACCCCTCTCAGAAAATGTTCAAGAGACCCCTCACTTTGTTAGACCTTTTTGTGAAGTCAAACTTGACTTCAATTTTTATATTTTTCGTCGGGGAATAAGTCCTAGTCGTAGAGCTATTTCCAGAAGTTTTCTGGAATTAATTTTTGAGGTAGAAGAATCTGCGACATGTACGCATCGTGGGACAAACATTTGATCCATAGGGAGCTAGTCCACGACGTAGACATGCTTATTGCATGTGGAAACGTTTTTGCTGCCTTGGGCAGCTTGTTGGCCAAAGGTTGGGTCCTCCTCAAAGACCCCTATGATGGTACTTGGGGGGTCAATTGCACCTAGATGTTTTTTTCCTATAAACATTATTTTACGTATTCAGAGTAATTTTATAAATTTTAGGCTTCATACGACACTCCCAAACCTTCACAAGACCTAAGGACATCTATTAGTTTAATTTCACTAGTTTCCGCACGTCATGGTCGTTCCTTGACGTTAAGGCTCTAATGCTTCTAAATAAAGTTAATTCATTATTTTAGGTCTGGAAACACCATTTTAACCCTTATTCACTATGTGAGACTCTAGCCTAGGTCATTGGATTTTCGAGGTATAATAAAATCATTTTTTTAAATTAACCGCATCTTTTTTAGAAAGAAAATGGATCGTTTTGAAAAATCATGCCTAACTTTAGGGATGACAATGGGTGCGGGGCGGATGCAGGGAGGGTTGAAGTGGGTTTTTTCAAAATTAATGTGGGTGCGGGGCGGGTTGCGGATATATGTGATTTTATGTTGGTTCAAACTTAATTTTAACTTTTTGCATGTTATAGAGTGATAGAACATTATTTATTAAGATAATTTCATTAAAACTACTAACGTAGTTAAGATAATAAATGAAAATGATTCAACAAAAAATAATACAATTTTTTGCATTCCTAATTAACCTCTAAAAAATAAAATTTGAAGTCACTATCGTATTAAATGTAACACAACTTAATAAAAAAACGAATTTATTTTTTTTATCAACCATAACTAGAAGAAGAAAATATTAAAAAAATTATGCTGGGCGGGTCTATGCGGGGTGGGGTGAGGCGAATTCAAAATGAAAAGCTATGCGGGCGGATTAAAAGTTTTATGGGTTAAGCTCAACCCCACCACCCCACCCTACACCGCTCCATTGTCATCTCTACCTAACTTTTTCATTCCATATCTCCTCGTATACATTATCTTACACAATTTTTATTTATAATATTACTCATCAATTTTCTCTTATGTATATCTAACTATCTGTATATTTCTAAATAGTTTCATAGGATGATTTCTAAAAAATGGTGAATGCTATTAAAGTTACATTCGATGACTAGTTGAA
The DNA here is from genome assembly GCF_001406875.1 of Solanum pennellii. Classification (NCBI taxonomy): domain Eukaryota; kingdom Viridiplantae; phylum Streptophyta; class Magnoliopsida; order Solanales; family Solanaceae; genus Solanum; species Solanum pennellii. Next base: position 35,416,789 of record NC_028646.1, read on the forward strand.
ATTATTATGGTTGCGCAATATCTATAATTATTTCAGTAAAAGCTTCAAGATTAAGAAGAGCTTGATTTGATTATATGTGATAAATAACACAGGTTTGATTATTTACACTTTTCTTCTATTTCTTTTTTCAGTTTAGAGTACCTTTATATATTGTAATATACATATTTTTAAAAAATTGCACTTGAAAAACAATAATCAATTATTTCAATTTTTTACGTTTTTTATTCTTAAATTTTTTGCCTTAAAATTTGATCAGGTTAGAACGATATCGCTTAAATCATTATTCTAAAAATCAACATCTAATTTCGTAGGTTGAAAATTTGGTGAATTGTTTCAGACCTCATTCTCACCTAGCAATTAAAAAATCGAAAACAGACAAATGAACAAACTATACTCGTTTAAGTTTAGATAAACAAATGAGATGATGCATCTACAAATTATTTATTACTAATTCCACTCGCCTTTTATTAATTTATTTATTTAGCATTATATTTTAGTGAGTCTGAATGGATAAAAAAGGTAAAAAGATTGTCACATGTCTGTATTACAAAAATTAGTACATAGAATAATCAATATTCAAAAGCATTCTTTTGTTAAATATTAAATAGTGATAATTGTTTTAGTTTTGCCCGTGCTATTTTATATTCAATTTTTGCTAGTTACATATATAATTTTATGTATCTCTTATAACTCCATAATAAATCTATTTCTTCTACAATAATTGCTTATGATAATGTTGCTAACATTTAGTGATTACAAATGTATAGTTATCTACATTTTTTTTAAAGAAAATAAGTGATAACTTATATAATTATAAAGTAAACCATACTTTTTGATCAACTTTGCTCACAAATTCACATTCAACGAATCTTATATTTATTGGGAAGGTTTTGATAGTTATCTATTTATTTTGTTGTAAGAAAACAACTATACAAGATAATTTAGAAAATAAATATTTAAATTATAATCTGCGAGTATTTAGAGAATTATTCTTAAAAAATAAATATTTTTTCTGGAAAAAAATTATTACCTTTTATATTAAAGTAAGGAAAAAAAATATTATAAGAAGTCAAGTGACTCCTTTCTGGATTAAATAATGTCGAAATGAACTTTCTCCTACAACTTTACTTCGATGATAAATATTAAAGATAATATTGCTAAAATTTAGAAATTCCAAATGTATAATTACTTAACAAAATAAGTGGTAACTTTTATTTTAGCACACATATTCTTAACACATTATTCATTTTCACATATTTCCATAAAATTATTGAGATATAATAGCACAAACATAAAAAAAATAAAAAATTATGGATTGTATGAGAATCTCTATGAATAATGCTTAGATATAAAGTAACATTTAATAAATGAAATAATAAATAATTTAACAATAATATGAAAAAATAAAAAAAAATGATACTATTCAAAGTTTGCTCGCGCAACATTTATCAAATCAATTACTATGATTAGTAACGATGAATTTATTATTCATAATTATTAATTACTTCAACCATAAAAAATTTCTATTCGTTTTTTCATTCCCATTATTATTGTTTCTTAATCATAAATTTTTTCATATTAATTTAAGTAAAAATATTATTATAATTAGTTGTGATGTATTTTCAAAAAAATAAACTTTAAAAATATTTATTTCATCCCAAGTGGCAGCCTAAATCATTCCTAAAATTTCTCATCACTTACCTGATAATCCTAATTTTTCAAAATTAAAATATTATATTTTAATCGTTACCTATATAATAGGAGAGATACAAATGATATTTCATATGTTCATTTTTATCACTTATTTTTAGTTATTTTTAAATTTTCTTTGTATTATCACATAAAATCTTTTCACTTATATTCAAATTTAAGATAATAATTGATGTCATTACTTACAAAATTTTGAATTAGAATTAATTTGTAATGAATTCTCATAGATATATTTTCTCATTGTACTCATATTAGTTGTGCTTATAACTTCTAAATCTTATTTAATTGAATATTGAAAATTATTTATATATAAGTAATTTTAAAAAATTTTAAAAAAAAATCGAATATTATTTGCTAGTATAAAGTTATATATATTTCTAAAGAAAAAAATCTACAACATCTTTCAAAAAGACTAAACAAATTCAGAAGTTTATAAAATAAAACACATATAGAATATTATCCCTTTTTTTTCACACTCTCAAATTTTTATTTTGCATTAAAATAGTTTTTTTTTACGTGGTATGAAATTGATTTGATTATAACTTTTTTAATTAAATTGAAATTCATTTTTTTGTGAATTCTTATTTTATGAAATTAAATTTGATATGAATATAGTCTCTATTTGTAGGACTGCACGAGAGAGAAGTGTGCTAAAAAAGTTGCAACATTGCTTTACGAATTATATTCAGTTTTTTTCTAAAAGTATAGTCAATATTTTTAATACTAAACTTTAGATTGATCTATGAACTTAAATTTTAATTAATTAGCAAAAATATCAATTCAATACACATCTTATATGTTATTAATTTTCATTATACTAGGAAAATAAGAAGTTTGAATCATATTTGGTGTCTTCATTATACACATACATGCAATATTTCTGTTACTCAATAATAATTCATATAAGTTATTTTTAAATTAAAATTATTATATTTTAGATAATCCACGCAATGCGTGGATACGTATACTAATCATGTATCCACTAATCATGTTACAATAAACAATTAGTTTCCAATTTTGTATTTATCGAAAAAAATCTTCTTCTTTGTGGGGTAAAACTTATCAAAGAGGAATTCTTATTCATTCTATCATATCCTTTTAGCAATACAAATCAATTATAACAATAAACACATGAGATGCACTTCTAAATCAAATCCAAATATTGTTCTATCTCCCGACAATTATTGAGTAGCTATCCAAAACTTTGCAGTTCAAAAATACAAATCATTAACATCACTAACATTTTTTAAAAAGTAGTAATTCGATATTGACTCAAATATCACATATTCATAGAAAAGATAAATATAATGAAAAAGATAAATTAGTGTTGCTGAAAACTTCGAAAACCAACTTAATTTCAACCATAGCAAATAAAGTTTAGGTGTTATTCGTAGTTATTTACACATGATTCACCCTTTTGTCCAAGTCAAATTTTATTCTTTTTAAAATGTTTCACGATTTTTAAATTTAATACAGAATATATCTATTACAAATATATTTATCATGCAATTGATTTTTTTTAATTAAATTTAAAACTATACGCTAATTATTCAGTCATAGTATAAGTTTATATAGAAATATATGATTTTATATAAAGACATAATAATCTATAAGACAAGGCTCGATATGATTAAGTTTTAAAGAATTATGAACACCCTTAGATGACCATATGTAACGACATGTCAGGTCATTTTGAACACTAGACCTATTTAATTTCATTTATAAAAGAACCTTCACAAAAATTTGAAATGAGAATTTTGTTTAACTACGGTTATTTAGTTGACGGATATTTATCAAAGAGAAAAAGGATAAATATACCCTCAAATTTTTAAAAATGATATGTATATATTCTCCAATATACTGTAAGGTTGTATATGCCCTTACCATCATATTTTTAGGCCATATATGTCCTTAGATCAGACGGAAAAACAAGTGGAATGGTGTCAATTGCTTGAAATTTTAATTTTACTATTTATTCGAATCAATTATTTTTAGTCAATTTATTTAATTCATTCACTTTGCTTCCTTAGCTTCAAAGAGAAGTCTGCTTCAGCTTCCAGTTCTCTCCATCGTTGACCCCTAAATTTTACGTAACGATATCTGTAACCATTATATTGGAACAAAAATAATTCAAAATATCAGTCGATTTGATTTGTCTTTTAGTAGAATAACTAATTTCTCGATCTCCGATCAATAGCGAATGAATTTAACGTTCAGTCGATGAATTTTTCTTTCAAAAAATAAAAAGAGATGAATTAATGGATCATAGGGTTAAGTCGAACTTCATTGGAGATTGAGTTAATAGCAATCTCACATTGTCCGGCGAAACTGCAAATCCGACAACATTGGCTTCCAACACTCATGACCTTTGATGTAGGATCTATTGTTTCTTTGCTTACGTCCACACCATCGGCGACGGTGGCTCACCGGATTTTTAAGGCAAGCTATCGTTGCTGGAGGAGCTTTGGATTAACACAAAGCAAATTTACCAAAAAGATGTTATCGATTGTAAATCTGCTCGCGTGAAACCATATTTTATCTTCCTCATGGCATACTGTCGGGTTGTCCTTCTTCTTCATTGTATACTGGTCCAAGAGCTTCATTTAGAAGGGTTCAATAATTGGAATTAAAACAATCATGTTTGGGTAAAGTATAATCGAGGGTATATGCATACCATTTTAAAAAGTTCACGGGTATAGTTTACCTTATTCCATGTATTAAATTTTATTAGTGGTGGTTAATGGACTTGATCCATATATATTTAATTTCCTTACCACATGACCCATGGGTAGAAAGAAATTAGCGACATGATCTATGGGTAGGAAGAAATTAGCGGGATTAAGTATTTATTTTAGGATTTGTTGATTATTATTTACCCTAAATAGTTAAAAGACTAGACAAGATGATGTATAGTACATTGTACATCGATAACCTACGCGGAAAATACGATTGCTCAGGTAAGAAACAAAAAGAATGTATTTCAAATGTCAACTCTAGTTGATTATGGGTGTAGAATTCGCTGCACGGGAATTTGGATTGGAAAGGAGATTTGAATTGAAAAAATAACCTCCTATGCAACGCTTGTGATATGAATTGACGGATTAAATAAAAGTAAAGAATTGATGTAAAATGATTATTAGGGTCTTTTGTTGTTGAAGTTAGAGAAGAGATAAAAAATTGTATGTATTCTTTAGGTTTTCCATATTTTGGTTTTAGTTAATGGTTCGTAAGTGGCTAATTTTCTTATTATTATCACATTATATTTTAAGTAATGATAAATTGGTATATGTAATCAAACATTAGGTGTATTTTATTATATGAATACCAAAAAAATTATGATAATTGAAGGAATTGATACTTAACCCTAGGTTGGCAATTTATCAAATATAAGACTTTATATATTAGTTGGTATCAAAATTTAGGAAATGATTATCAATTTGAGCGGTGTTTTAGGTCAAGGATAGATATAATCTAATATGAATGTCCACAAACTCATTTTCTTGTTAATATTACATGCTTGACAGATTGAAAACATAACGAGGCATTGAGAAAAGGAAAGAAATTGGGGAATCAGCTTACTTGACTTCGGTTCTTCGGTGGAGGAAGAATATGGTTTATATTATATGATAGAGAGACTCTTAATAGTGATTGGTAGTCATTTAGTTTTGTCGTAAAATTTCCTATGTAGTTAATTATTATGGTGTTGGATGATTTACATGTGTCATATTCATGGAGCACCCCTAAACGTAACCGGTGTCGTCGTCCTCGAAGAGGACTAAGACTAGCCTCTTAGCATTCGTCATAACATATCATAGGTTAAAAACACGGAAAAAAAAACTTTTGCATATCCTAAGTGAAGTATACTTAGACTTCTCGTTTATCATATATTGAGTTGTACATCTACCTCTCACATAGAAGCTTACTTAGGCTTCTTTTTTAGCAACATGATCAACATACATACGATAGTCTAATAAAACTGTCTCACATAAAAACTATCTAAAGAGTACAAATCTTGATATTAGCCAATACAATATAAATATGACATATAGGTCGTACTACGATAGAGTTCACTGACAAAATGAGTAAAAATATATCTCATAGACTATTACAATCTTCATGTATAGAGTAATGAAAAGATAGTATCCCCGAACATGAAGACCTACCAACACATGGAGAAAGAGTTGCAAGCTTCTTCAATTGACCTTCTTAAGCTTCAATGGTAGAACCCTACATTTTATAGATATATAGAGGATATGGGTTAGTATGCCACTTGTACTATGTATGAGCATATGCACATAAAACATTTAAAGACATGCATGAAAAGGACCATTTCTGTAGAAAGCATGCTAAGTCATTTGTAAGCCTTTAATGCACTTACAACAGAGCATATACAAGATAAGGATCACAACAGTATAAAACATGATCATAACCAAAGACACATAATGATAGAGTCATATTAACATTTCATGTTCAATAGTTCAAATCGACATAACGTATAGTACTTAGCAATAATCCCATCCCAAGCCTACAAGTGCAATGCTCATATGAAGCCTTATAACCCCACATAATCAATGTAAGCAAGATAGAAGACCATAAGTAATGCTTTACTGGTTACAACTTATATCATAAGTAGTCACCATCATATAGAGAAATATAAACAACCAACATGTTCATCAACGTAACCAACATCATATAAGAGCAACATCATATATCATAAGCATTATACATTTCATGTTAATAGTACATAAGAAAAATCTTCTAGGACTTCCCTTAGAGTCAACTTGTGCAATGTCTAGGTAGAGTCACATACCCTAGCTATACTAAGTAAAGTCCTCAAGTCACCCTAGTCAGTGTCCATTTACTTTAGTCTTCCATTTTTACATAAGGGAACAATCACCTTAACCGACATTTGACCATATGAGCTAACGGTGAATCTGGTGTCATGAAAGCCCACACCAAAAGAAGGTGGTCTGCTTTGAAAGGACATCTTGGGGAAAGGAATCCCAAGAGTGAATAACTCATACCTTAATGGTGATTTAATCCACGAATTTTGAGAAGAAAAGTTGACAACATGACCTTCTTCTCCAAGCTTCTAATGCTCTTCAATGGTGATTGAGAAGAGAGAGTTTGGAGAGAAATGAGAGTGATTTGGTGAATATGATTTGGAGTGCGCGTAAATGTCTTAAAAATGACCTAAAACCAATATAAACTCGTCCCCTAAATTACTCAAAAAAAACCTCACTTAAATGGGTCTTTTTGTGAAGTTAAATTGACTTAAAAACGACGCGGACAAATCTGGCAATTGGCTACACATCGCGGGGGCAGTTCCAAATTTTTTTTTGAAAATACCGTTTGAGGCAGTGAGCGTCGTGAAGTCCCCGCGTCGCGAGGAAAAATTTTCCTAGCCATCGCTGGCTGCGCGATACACAATGGGCTCCATATATTGGCTGCCGCAAGCTGCTTTGGCAGCTTGATTGCCAACGTTCGGGTCCTCCTCAAGGATCCTTCGGATGGTCCTTGGGGAGTCGTTACTAGACTTTTGGATACTTTATACTATATTTTACCTATTTTATGTCTTTTTACAAGTTTTAGACTTCATTTGACACTCCCAATCTTCACCAAACACAGGGACATCTACTAGTTCAATTAGGCTAGTTTTCGGACGTCAAGGTCTTTCTTTGTCCTTTTGGCTCTAACCTTTTATAATTGAGTTTAATACATTAATATAGATCTGAAAACATAATTTTAATCCTTTTTTAAATATCCAAAGCTCTAGTCTAATTTATGGAACTTCCAGAGTATTACATTATCCACCCCTTAGGAATATGTGTCCCTGAACGACACTAAAATCTCTTGGAGGGTAAGGATAGACTCAACACTAGAATCCCAACAAATAACACCATATAATCATAAAGAGTCACCGCTCATAGGAGTAATTCACAACTATATTCAATACATAACACTACATTACACATAGCAACTCAATTCATGATGCACAACATATAGGAGCTCAACATTTCATAACACGTATTGATAAACTACCTTTTCGACATCAACATGAGTTCAAAACACATCAAAGGGTTACCATGCTTTCATTCTTCTCCATACAATAACAAAACAACTAAATCTGAAGAGGAAAACATGCATACACATTTCTACAAGTGCGAAAGTGGAGTATGAAGGCATTTCTTAACACTCAATTTGGTACAACTTTTACCAAAACATGCATCTATTTAGGAAAAAAGTTTAATTTCATATTATTCATTATTTTCTTTATTAAGAGAAATTCTAACCTCAAGGAGTAAAAAGATGAAGGTAGCGGGCTTCATGTCAGCCTCGACCGAGGCTTCCCATGTTGCACCCTCAACAAGATGGTTCCTCCATAGGACTTTTACGGAGGCAACCTCTTTGTTACTCAACTTCTTGACTTGGAGATCTAAGATCTCAACCGAAACCTATTCCTAAGATAGGTTCTCATTCACCCCTAAACGTTCAATAGGTATAATGGACACCGGGTCGCCTATACATTTCTTGAGCATAGAAACATGAAACACTGGATGAACAGAAGCTAGTTCACTAGGCAGTTTCAGCTCATAGGCAATTTTTCTGACCCTTTGCAAAACCTCATAAGGACCAACATACCGGGGACTTAACTTCCACCTTTTTACCGAATCACATCACCCTTTTCTTAGGTGCAATCTTCAAATAGACGTGATCACTTATTTAAAATTCAAGATATTTTCTCCTATTGTCGGCATAAGAATTTTGCCGACTATAGGATGCCTTAAATCTATCTCTTATGACCCAAACTGTATCTATATCCTCATAAATAATCTTGGGACCAAGGATTGAAGACTCACCTACCTCAAAACATCCAACTGGAGACCTACATCTTATACCATTAAAAGCTTCAAAAGGTGCCATAGAGATGCTCAAATGGTAACTATTGTTGTAGGAGAACTCAATCAATGGTAGGTGATCATCCCAACTTCCCTTTAAATCAATAACACAGGTTCTTAACATATCTTCTAGCATTTGTATGGTACATTCCACTTGACCATCTGTCTGAGGATGAAAAAAATTGCTAAGTTTCACTTCAGTACCTAAATCCTTTTGAAAAGCTTTCCAAAAACGAGAAGTGAAATTGGGCACCTCTATACGAAATGATGGACAAAGGAATACCATAATTACTCACGATCTCATTAATGTAGATTCTTGAATACTCTTCGGCCGTATAAGTAGACTTAACGGGGATAAAGTGAGCATACTTAATCAACCTATCCACAATAATTCATATTGAATCATTTTGCATCCGGTTCGAGTTAACCCAACAACAAAGTGTATGTTGATGTCTCCCCACTTCTAAGTAAGAACTTCCATGTTTTGGGTTAAACCACCCGGTTTTAGATGCTCGACTTTAATTTGTTTGAAATTTGAACACTTAGCAACAAACTCCGCTATGTACCTTGATAATCCATCCGACCAACAGACCTCCCGAAGGTCATGATATATTTTAGTGCCATCCAGATGAATAGAGTAACGGGAACCATGGGCTTCTTCTAGAATTCGATTTCTCAAATCCTCAACATCCGGTACACATAGTCTCCCGTGTTACCTAAAGACACCATACCCTCCTTGGGAGAATGACTAATTAAGCTTACCAAGTACCGATTCCTTCAACTCATCAATTGAGGATCAAGATGTTGCTTAGATTTTACCTCAACCACTAATGATGACTCAGAGCCATGCTTGACCATAAAACCACTATTGGAGAATCTTCTAACCGAACACCCAAACGAGCCAACCTATGAACATATTTCATTAGTTCCTTCTTCTCTTCTTCCACATGAGACACACTACCCATAGTCATATGACTCAAAGCATCTGCAACCACGTTGGCCTTGCTAGGGTGGTAAAGGACACTCATGTCATAATCCTTTAAAAGTTCTAACCATCTTCTCTGTCAGAGATTCAACTCCTTTTGTGTAAACACATATTGAAGACTCTTATGGTCGTAAACACATCAATATGCGCACCATACAAGTAATGTCTCCATATTTTGAAGTAAAAAACTACGGTCTCTAACTAAAGGTCATAAGTTGGATAATTTTTCTCATGAACTTTGAGTTGCCTAGAGGCATAAGCTATTACTTTGTCATGCTGCATGAGGACACATTCCATCCCACCTCGGGAAGTGTCAAAATACACCACAAAGACCTCATTACCCTCCGGTAAGGTCAACACTAGAGCGGAGGTAAGCTTATCTTTCTACTCTTGAAAACATTTTCACAAGCTTTCGACCACTCAAACTTCTTATGTCAATGGGATTAAAAGGTGTACGCCAATTTTTAACCACATCCGTCCTCTTCTGGTTGACCTCTACACCCTTACCATAGATAACATGATCAAGAAAAGCAACTGACCTCAACCAAAATTTACACTTGCTAAATTTTGCATAAAGTTAGTGTTCTTTGAGAACTTTCAAGGCCAACCTCAAATGACTCTTTTAGGGATTTATTTTAATAGATTTAGTGTCCTTGAATGCACATTTTCTTTCAAATAACGAATGTAAATACCTGAATTTTAGGTATTTGAATTTAAGAGCAAAGCATGGGCGTATTGTGAAAAAAGGAACAAGGTAGCTGAAAGGATGAAGGAAAGAAAGTATGAGGATCGCCTAAGACATTGGGCGAGGCGCTCAATGGATAGATTCTTTCCTAATGTTCCAGCGCGCATAGCTTTAAAGGAAAAAGTCAGTTATAAAATGGAGAAGTCAGCGAGATGCCGAATGGTTCCGTGATGCATTACTATCTCTCCCAATGTTACAGAACTAAAGATGTAGGAGGCCAAAAGCAAACTATTAATTGGAAATAACCCATTTGTCTATCTTAGTTCATTATCTTGTCACATCCCAAGAATCTTCTCTATATATTGCTTATTCTCTTGTTTTATTGTTGTTTATTGCAGTTGATTGTTCAAAATCCCCTTTGATATTATACACTTGTGTCACCCCTAATTTAATTATAGTTATATTCATTATGTTTTTAGACATGATTGATTAGAACTTGTTCATACATAGCTTTTTATTCTCAAAACACTCCCCATTGGAATGACCCTAACTCTTGGTTGGGTTATATTACTACCCTCGATCGTTGATAATTGAATTGTCAGTTGTGACTTAATTACGAAAACATCAAAATGGCGCCACTGCCGGGAATTGTGTTATTTGAGAATTTTAAGTTAAGTTGAATCTTGATTTTGTTAGTCATAGTGATACTTAATTTTTAGTTTTGTTTTTGAAGGCTAGTGTTGTAGAATAGAGGAGGTGAGCATGCCGGGCAATAATTGTGAACAAACGGATTTTCCTATGTTAGAAGTAATAATGCAAATGGATCGCATCCTAACCTTCAAACCATTAGAAGGTTAATGGATTCATGGGTAATGGATAAGGTTTAAAACACTTCTAGTTCAATGCCCAACTCATGAGATCCCTGATATAAACATCTTGGATTATTTCTACAGAAGTCTTGGTCACTGGAACAAGATATTAGCTGACCAACTCATCTAGGGTGGCATTACACAACAGCCCTATGTGATAGCAGCCCAACTGCTTGATCACATGGCTTAAACAAACAAAGAATTAAAGAAGGACTTCATGTTCGACACATTTATAGCTAAGTTGGATGATTTGGACAAAAAGATAATGGAGATTGAAGTCCACTTCCAAAGGAAGGCCTTAGGATAATGAGAGTAAACGTGTCAAAGGAATGCTCTAAATCATTCTCAAAAAGGTAAATGAGCATGATAGAGTGATGAAAGAGATGAATGAGAGTGTCAATATTCTAAATTACATGAGTGGATCTCACTCTAGATCTATCCGACTTCTTGAGAACCTTGTGGATTATGTGTTGCCTCATTTCTAACCGAGACAACGAGGGGGTTCGCCTAGTGACCTAATTCCAACCCCACTAATGAGATTTGAGTGGTGACTGGCTTCGTGCTGTGACAATAACTAAGGCGTTGTTTGAGAGTCAACTCAAAACCCCTTTTATTTCTTTATTTTTATTTTTGTAAATAATGGTATGTTGATTGTGCAGGTTAAAGTGTGGAAAATGTTTGGAATGTGCAGGATTGGTGAGAAAATGTTTGAGTCAGTGCATTGCAAGAAAGGTCGGCGTGCCCTACTTGATCCACTCTTTGGCTCAAAATATTATAACTTCCTCCCTGAGAAACTCAATGAGCCCAGGAAATCATTGACGAATTGCTAAAGAAGGTGACCACTTTCACTCTAATCGTCGTTTGAACCTCCAAAGTAACTAAAGGTCCTGTAAAACCCAGCGAGGTAGGTGAACACTTATCCTTTCACCTAGTGTATAAACAATGACGACTAACGTCGTCGATTAGGCGAGAATCGAACAGTTTTAAAAGGACAAAGGTTTAAGACTTTTAACTTTCCCTTGTTTTTTGTCTTCACAAACTCACATAGGTACTTTAGTATCTATACTTTCTGTATTTCTAGTATATTTGAGCTGTTGGATTATGCTCGGAGTTGGATTACATTGCTGTCCATCATTTCAATATCACTTTATCGGCATAAAACATTGGTTTTTGAACCCTGAGTTTATTTGTGAGAATTTTGTACTCTTTTTAAATGTTCTTATCTTAATAAAGTGTGTTGGGCCTCTATGATCATAATTTTTATAATTTATGTCTATATTATTGTGAAAAATTTCGCGTAATGATTTGATTGTTGAATTCTAGTAAATTTGTGCCTTAGAATGAATTAATTGTGCTTATGTGTTGTTTAATTTAGTTCAGTGAAGCCTGAGCATCATGTATTTGAGCCAAATGACGTGATTTTCCTAATGATAGAGTGGATGACGTCCTTCTTAAGGGAAAATGTCATTAATTGTCCAAATCTTGCAAAATCGGGTGAATTTTAAGTATCCCGGGGTGATGGGTGTTATCCGTCTTGGTTTAATTTGACTAGTGCATGTTTTTATTTTGTTTTCGGTGGTTTAGGGGTTGAATTTGACAAGATGGGCTTAGATTAGGCATGTTGGGTCATTTGGTGAGCTGGGTAGAGCTCGCCAAACCACTCGACGGCTCACCAAAGGTTCATACCTTGCCTTTGATTTCCTGATTCATTTGATGATGGACTGTATAACTTATAGAGAGAAGCTTGAGGTCGCAAAGGTCACTCAGAGACTCAACGAAAATCTTCTTGTTCTCCTTTCATCTTCACCCCTGAATCCTTTTTTCACTATAACTTTCAGGGAGCTAGTCAGTGATCACCAAAATTTGTTGGCGGTTCGCCAAAATACCTTACTTATATCGACTTGCTTATAGTTTTGAGAAAATCCCTTCGGCGAGCCCAAACTAGCATACCAAAAAGATTTTGCGACTCGCGGACTCTATCAGAAACTATTTTTGTTGAGCTTTTGTTGTAAGTTTTTCTATCTTTACCTTGAGGTTTTACAGACATGGATAAACCAAAAGCCGCTGAGAGAATAACAACTACCCAAGTGAAAGCTACGGGGATTGCGATAAATGAGGATGCAACTATATCAAGAAGAACTTTATGAAACTTCGCACAACTGCTGGGAAAGGCAAGGGAAACAAAGCCACTTTTGATAAAAAGACCACCCCTGAGACCCTAATGTTCCTTCATGGGCCCAAGGAATCTGGGAATCTGTGCATGCCTTTTTGGCAGACTCACACTCGACAGCCCCTAGAAAATCCAGTACTACTGTTCCTTCAGACGTGAACCCGGGCACTGATGCTAAGATACAAAGCACTACTCCGGGCACTGATGCCCACATTGATGGAGTGACTGTGTAGCCAGGATATTACTTTACCCCTTTCCCTGTTCTTAATTTTATTTTTACTTCTTGATATTTTTCTTTGTATTTGAGGACAAATGACTTTCTTTGTGGTGGGGTGAGGCCTACATTTTGTGTGATTTGGGTTGTGATCTAGAATTGTGTTGTTATTGCATTTTGTGGATGTTTGAGCTTGTAGATCCTTGATTTAATTGCAAAATGGCTTTGAATCTTCCAAAAAATTCACTTGTGCCACCTCTTAATTGCGTATGAACGTGGCAATTCTTTTTCCAATTTAAGTATCACTTTTGATCAATACCAATGACTTGAATAGTGGTCTCAATTGAAATAAAATGAATTTGCAGCTACAATTAGGCCAAATGAAGTTGCATAGTCATTATGTGAACACTTTCCATCTCGTTTTGACTAGCCAAGTATCAAATTGAGTCTCTTGCGAAGAACATTGCAAATTACCAAATTGTGGAAGTCTTGTTTTCCATTGGTGTCTATGCCTAGGTGATGAGATTACTGTAAACTATGCATGATGATAACTAGAATTTTTCCTGTTGGTCCAGATGATTAAGTGATCTGAACTCTTAAAATGATCTTAGGTGATTTTAAAGAGTGTGAACAAATTTGACATGTACCTCTTTTGTGTCCTACCTTTTGAACATGTGAATCCCACTTGAGCACCCCTTGAGCCTTACCATTTTCTTTGAAGAAACTTGACAAAATGATGACCTTTCTTTAAAAAGTACCCATAATCCTCATGAATTTTTGCTCAATTGGAATAACCAACTTAGGAGAAAAGCCTAAGTAGGGGGTGTGGTGAAAAGAAAAGATGAATCAAGATGTGCAAGAAAGTCTTCTTATTACCCATAGTTTTGAGAAAAATGGAATCCCTTCATATAAAAAAGATAAAAGTAAAGGAAAAGAAAAAAAAGAAAAAAAAAGAACAATGAAGGTTGTAGAATAATGTTTTGAAAGTGGAGAGAAAATGAGGTTCCCAACAATCTATGAAAGATGAATAATGGGGTAACTGGTGAGCATGTATGAAAATGATGAAGAAAAGAAATGAAATGATCATTCACACCACATTTTATGAGGATAAAAGTCACAAAGACTAATTGACCATACCTATGCACTCTGCCTCATTACAAGCTTCCAAAAGACCTTTGTAATCTTGAGTGACCGAAACAATGCTTGACTGGAAAATAGAGGCAGACTTATAGGTGAACTAATGTAGTGTGTTTATGTTTTTGAATGGAGCGTTGCGTCTAATTTCGGAGCTTAAAATTTTAATCATTTTGTGTGCATACAGAATCATCTTTATGTAGGGCATTTGAACTCCTTTGTTGAGCTTGAACTTTCCTTTGAAGTTAGTATCGCGAGCTTGAGATTCTTTGATATGGGTGAGTCATAACTTGAATCTTTGAGTGCACAATTGATCCTTGCATGAGTATGTGGAGTCCTCCGGTGTGCATTTATGATTGAGTCCTTTGTAGAAATGTTTGAGACATTTTTTTGAAAGGCTGAACTCGAGTTTTACTTGAGGAAAAGCACAATATTAAGTTGGACGTGTTTATGAGTTCAAAATTTGCACTCATTTACGAATTTATTTTAATAGATTAAGTGTCCTTGAATGCACATTTGTTTCAAATAACTTACGTAAATACTTGAATTTCAGGTATTTGAATTTAAGAACAAAGCATGGGAAGTATTGTACAAAAAGGAACAAGGCATATGAAAGGACGAAGGAAAGAAATGCTGAGAATCACCTAAGATATTGGGCGAGTCACCGAGTGGATAGGTTTCTCGCCTAATGTTTTAGTATGCGTAGCTTTGAAGGAGAAAGCAAGTTGGCGATAGAAGGGAGCAGTTTGCAAGACGCAAAATGGTTCCATGATGCATTATTATCTCGTCCAATGTTACAGACCTAAAGATGGAGGAGGTCAAAAGCAAACAATGATAGAACTAACCAAAGGGTAGATTACCAAGTGCGTAGGCAATCCCGACTTATTGTTCCGAGTAGACTTTTGCAACATATTTTTGATATACTATAAATACTCATTTGAATTACGGGTTTCATAGAGAATTTTTACTTTAGCTCTTATTTTTATGTTTTCATCTAGAGACAATATTTCCTTTAGCATTGAATATTTTGAAGACTTCCATTCAAAGAAATTGGAAGTGGGTGTTGAAGATTCTTTCTCTTAGACCTCTATAAAGACTTTATTTTCAATACCCAGTTTATGAATTTGATTTTTGGTATTGATTTGTTGTCTTTTGTCATGTCAAGATAAAACCCCAATTCTTAGGGTTTCATATTGGGATTTATGTGATGAGTTAGACAATGGGTATTGTGCGTTGATAGTTTAATTGTTTTTTAATGATGATTTGGTTCAGTGATTGTGGTGGAATTTAATGGGGTTGCAGTAGCAAATGCAACTCCACCTTAGTGTCTTAGAGTTGCTCGAGAGAGGTTATAACATCAAGATCACTGAATCGATGATCTGTGGTTATTAGGGTTCCATGTATTCAACTCGAGAGAGTGAACCCTAAATCATTTCCCATACTTTCAGCTCGAGAGAGTGAATGGACTAATGTGGAGGTTGGTTTGAAGTTCATGATTATTGGTGTTCGAGAGAAACAAATTTGAATCGGGTTAAGTTGTTTGAGAGAAAGCTTATCTCCTCTAAAGTCTAACCTAGTTAACTATTTACAACTATTTACTACTAATTTCAATCACCCATTTATCATTCTTAGTTTGTAGTCCTGTCACATCCCAAGAATCCCCTCTTTATATTGCTTATATCTCTTGTTTTATTATTGTTTACTGTAGTTGATTGTTCAAAACCCCTTTGATATTGACACATGTGTCACCCCTAATTTAATTATGGTTACATTCGTTAATGTTTTTAACTATGATTGATTACAACTTGTGCGTACTTAACTTTTGATTCTCATACCACTCCTTGTGGCAATGACCCCAACCCTTGGTTGGGTTATGTTACTTATCTCGATCGTAGGCACTTCAATTGGAAGTTGTGTCTTTATTACGCCATCATCAAGACTCGGGTAAAGGATTGTACTTTTTAGACGACTTCTTATTGCATTCAAGTATAGCTTAGTGAATCCAATTTTTTGAGGTATCCTATCACCCAAAAAGGAATAGGACAATTATGGCATATGTAATTCATTATTAGGTTTATTGTATTATATAAATACTTAAGATTCTGAGATTTAGACTCATTTTTTTTCATTTTTTTAGTGTCCTTAATGCCTAATTTATGATTTAAACTAAAGTTAAAGTTTTGATTAAAAAAAATTAAGGCTAAGGAGAAAGGCAATGACATTACCGGGCAAAAAGGAGCGAAAAAGCTAAAGCAATTTAAGGAAGGCAATCTTGGAGATCCCAAGACCACTTGGTGAGCCACTGAGTGGCTCTTTAACTCACCTAATGTTTCAGTGTGCTAGACCTGGTGAAGAACCTACTTGGCAATGGAAATGGACAGTCAATGGACCACCGACCGGATCGGCAATGATAATCTAGTTTGCCTAAAGTTACAGGACCCTGAGGATAAAAAGTCAAGGGAGACATAATGGAGCAAAGGGAACGTCACCGGCTTGGTCGGCGATGCTCGACTTACTTCGCCAAATAATCCTGAAGGCTAAAATTTGGGAAACTATACGTTGGAATTTGAAAAACAGAAAAAAGTATGATTATTGTCGAATCCAAATTTAATTCTTATCTAGATTTTTTTTGAGTGTTTCATTGTAAAGCATACAGATTTTGAGACTTGGTTTGAGAAATTCTTAATTGGTTAAGTTTATTTGAAGCTTCGTAGAGATTGAGGAACCATTACCCAGTTCACGACTTACATAATTGGTAATTGTTTCTTCCCTTTTATGATGTGTGGCTAAAACTCCAATTCTTAGGGCATTATCATGTGACTATTGGCTTTAATTAATTTATGGGCATGGATATTTACTGATTTAAATGCTTAATTGAAGTGGGTTTAATTGATAGGTCTGTATTAATCGATGAATTGTAGTTGCAAATGCAATTCTAACTTAGTGCTATAGGCTTGCTTGAGAAAGAACTTTTAGAACTAAAGTTTTCAATGAATGATTGTACTAATTGGGTTGTTGTTGTTTAAACTCAAGAGAGTGAATTTTAAACTCTATCCTGCCTATGTAGCTTGGGAGAGTAGATAAATTAAGGTTTTTGTCTATCTATAGTGTTAAGCTTGTCGAACTTGAGAGAAAATAGTTGAATCGTAATAGTTGTTCGAGAGGAATCTATTGCATCTTTAATCTATCCTACCCATTGAAATTCAACAATTATTAGTAAATGGCAATTAATCATATAGAAAAATTAGCCTATAACCGATCACGCTCTCGAGAATTCCTTTTTACTTGTTGTTCTCCCCGTTTTAGTAATTGTTTAAGAGTCTAATTGAAAAATCAATACCCCATCTGTCAATTGTGTGACTCTTTTAGATTTAGTAAATTTTTTTGATAATATTTATTACTACAACCAATTTGACCGTGTTTATTACTTATAACTGAATTCCAAGTTGTACCGCTTCCTGTGGGTTCAACCCCGACTCTTTAGTGGGTTTTATACTTGATTTGTCACAACTGAATCTAGACCCCAGACGAGACCGACATTTTTGACCTCTAAGAGGTCGCAGACAAGCCTACATACGTAATTCTTACTTTATCTAGGTTAATCTTAGCGGAAAATTTGAAACTTTTTGTTTCCTAACATGCTTACTAAACATTTTATTACATATATAATTGTTCACCATCAACCATCTAAAATTAAGATCATCAAATGAAAGAAGCAGTTTATTATAACGATAAAGATGTACTAGCCAAAATGGCACCAATACAATGTCTAAACAAACACGGGAAAGAAACGTTAGTGAAACATACTCCACTATCTCAATCCTACAACTAAGCTAGAATGTGAATGGGCAGGCATCCTCGAATGCATGAGGTCCTACCAAGTCCGGATGAATGCTCGATGTACGGATAGCTGCAGCGTTGATTCTGTAGCTCTAGCGTCCACTTGTACCTGCACCTAAAGCTTAGAGTTGTATAGGGTTAGTACACACTTGTACTAAGTATGGGTATATGAAAGAACACACCAAGGACATGCAGGAGTAAGAATATTTCTTTCCTAGCAACATGATTATAGCAAGTCAAGTAAGTGGACTTGCCAAATTGAGATTAGGAAAGTGAGTGAACTTTCAAAATTTGGATTAGGAAAGTCATGCCATTAATGTAACGTGCATCATCATACTTAACATTTTGCACACAGCACACAACAGGGTACACATAGCACCTATCATAATTCATATAACAAATAACGTTATTCATATCATTTATTCGTATGCAGTGAGATCTTGGAATCATGGACTTGGAATTAAGACTTCCCAAAATGAGGGCTCAACATATGGGACCTCAACTAGGGAGTCTGCTTTAGCAAACACAGAGTCTTCTTTGTTCATTCATACGTACTTCATTTCATTTCATTCATGGGCCAATGTAAACACCAGCTATACCTGGGATGTAGTTTAAGGCTTTCATCGGTTTCATTGTGCAATGACAAAGAATGACCTAATGTCATTACTTGAGTCTAACAAACCTCTTGATATCCTATCGTAACACCTTTGGTATCATTCGTTTCATTATGTGCATCATTTTTGAGGCTGGCCTCGTTCATTCATTGGGAACTTTAACTTTAACAAACATAGATCATGTGTGTATCAGGAAATCTAGTGTCATGAAAGCCCACAACGAAAAGAGGTGGAATCACCGGCCAAAGTGACCCAAAACATGCTAGAGTACATGGGGATCGAACCCCGCCAGATCCCCATATTGGCAGTATAGGTTCGAAGACTAGGATATATAAGGAGACCCATACCCAGCATGCCGGACAGTCTCATATAATGAGAGTTACGTGAACCTCCTCCATTCCCAAAATAAGGCATCACACTTATAGCTAGTCTATCGGTGCTCATTATAAAGTTCCATTACATTCAACTCCTATGTCATGGAATATGGCTTCTAGTATGAGGACATCATGTCTCAATAGATGATTTCTCATCTCATCATTAGTATTAAGTGTGTAAATCTCAATATTTTAATTAGAGTGTTATAGAGACTGGTCTCTTCGCTAACTTTACTCTCTCATAGGTGAGTACGTTTTGGTAACATTTACTTAGGCTCATTTGAGATTTCTCTCATCTTTTACATTAGCCTCATATCATGTTGTCACCACATTTATTAACATTAGCACATTTGTTCTTCGTAATCACTCACCCCTTTTTACGTGAATGTTCAATTCATCATATGCCAATGCACTTGGCCATTTAGTGTGTTTTACACTCTTACTTAACCCTTCTAGGGTTACATCATTTCATTACATACATCTTAGGTTCACTTATTTTTTTTAAACGTATGTTAGACTTATGGATATATACATATAATCCATGAAGCTTCATGTATAGTTAGTTTATGTGATTCATTCCTAAGATTATGTGATTCAAGACTTATGCATCTTGTATGTATGCCAAGATCTTAATTTGGATCTAAGTAGGCAGCATTATTCTTGAACATTTAATTCACGTATGACTTATGTATCAATACGGAATTTGGGCAAGGGAACCCGGTTTTCAAATCCCTTGGGCAACACTTACATTTTATTATTCATTTTGGTTTGATCTATACGGCTTGGGGACCCAAGTTCGAGCCCCAAAGCCTTCATTTTATTTTTCCCTTAATTTCTATATTCATTTTTTGCTTAATGGAACTAAGAGGATGTGGGTTCGAACCCCCACAGCCTTATTTACTTTTTATTTTCATTGCCATTAAATTTCTCTCCTTTAGACGAGGGTTTGTAGGTTCGAACCCCTACAGCCCCTCTTTAGTTTCATTTAATTTTTCTCCTTAAATCTGCCTAGGAGGTCGTGGGTTCGATTCCCACGCCTCACATCTCTTTTCTTTCATTTCCTTTGACTCTCCTTCACTGCCTAGAGGTCATCGATTCGAATCCCACGCCTCACATTTTTTTTCTTTCATTTTCGTTACTCTCCTTCACTGTCTAGAGGTCATGGGTTCGATTCCCACGTCTCTCATTTTATTTTTTTTCTTTTACTCTTCCTTAAATCTGATTGAGAGCTGGTGGGTTCGAATCCCACTAGTCTCATTTCATATATTTTTTCTTTTTAGTTACATTTTCCAGCCAATACCATGGTTCGAATCCCCTTCACCACATTTCTCTTTACTTCTTTATTTTGATCGTTTTTAACATGGTGAGGTCACAGGTTCAATCCTCCATGAATTCACTTGTTTTGATTCATTTTTTTCAACATTTTGAACCTTCTTTGCTGACCAAAATTCATCACTAGAAGCTGGAATTTTTCTTTTTATTTTTTAGCATCCTTTCATCAAGTTACACCTTAGTTCTTAGGGGTATTTTGTAGTGCATTTAGAACGTTTTAGGTGCGTCTTCATGTATTCGTTTAACCAAGACATTATCCCTCAAATCAGCCACATTTCAACTCATATGAACATAATATTTACAACTACATGTGTACATGAAATAAAAAGAACTATCATGCCATTTCAAGTCCTAAACCATGAACAATAGCCACGGCAACACACACATACACACGTAGTTACATTTTCGGAAACATCAACATAAGTCACATAATTCCAAACATACATTTAAACACATAATCATCACGAAAACATGTTTCATCCCTAGTTTTGTACTAGCAAACATAACCAACCTGTGATTCAATGGGAGCTAGTGACAGGGACATGCAACGGGGAACAATCCTAGTTTTCAGAATGAATATTCTGAACCTTAAGGGGTCTCTTGGGAAAAAGACAAAGAGAAAAGAGAACCCATACTTTTTTGACGTTAAACTCTTGACTTTCTACCCAAAAACTTCACCCAAGAACACGTCTAAGCCTCCTCAATATCATCTCCACTCGAATGACAACCTCCCTTTGCCTAGTGTGCAATTAACGTTTGTTTTCTTGTGATTTCGTGTGAGTTCATCAAGTATGAATAACTTGGTTTATTTTTCTGATTTTTTTCTTATTTTGGCAGGGAAAATACGTGAGAAATAATAAGAGAGATTGAGTGTGATAGTGGAGATATAAACGTGAGAGAGTGTAGTTGTAGGAGGCTTAGGAGTCTAGTTTTAGGACTTAGTCAATAAGGTTTTGTTTATTTAATAAAAATCTGATATTTCTTTTATTTTAAATTAGCTAATGAAAAATATTATTAATTAATTGCATTAATTAAAAAGCATAAATAAAACTCACTTTAATTCATTGCTCCCACCTAGGTTCGAACCGGGTGGAGCAAGACTCCACTTCATGAGCCTATTTTCGGCCCCCTCTCCCAAAATTACCCTTACACCTTATTAATTAGAAGATTAATTACATATTTAGGGTACTTACGATACTACACTTAGCAAGGAAAAAGACCATTTTACCTCTAGACCCTTCAAAGCTAAGATTTCCTCTTTTTAAGTCTTGTAAAGACTCCTTCGAGTAAATCTTCGTATTCGAGTGACCTACATGGTTGGACCCAACCTTTCCAAGCTAAACTAACTACCCAAGTTAGTTGGTTTGGCTGTAGCAAGGGTTCTGAGGTATGGTTCTACGCGCATCAATCCGAGTGAATCCTGGTCTAATCATGGGTATTCATTACACATTAAGCATCTCTTACCTTATCCATTTTTAGGTTTGTTACATTATCCCCCCTTAGGAACATTCGAACCCGAATGACACTACTTTTTACTAACAATAAGTAAGTCATCAATAGAACGTAAGCATGCATAGGTCATGCAATACTCCCCATTGGTGAATATCTGATTCACATATTAACATAATGGGGCACATCGTTGAAACCTACTAGTAGTTTCACATTAATAGACTAAGGAACTCTTTGCTAAAATAGTCTCATCAAAGCATACAACATAAGTAAGCATATAAATCACACAAATCAGCAACCAACATAATGACTCAAACATATTAACCTCATATTAGTCCATACACACCATACATAGACAAATACCTGAAGGACTAATTAAGGTAGTCACACGAGACTTCACCAGAGGCGCCTTCCTCTACACCCCTAGACATGAGTGCGAAGAATATTTGCCTCCTTGGAGACTCTTCACTTGGACCATTAGGTTGAACTCTCTCCTTCCCTTGTTCTTGACATATATTTAGACAGTCCTTCACCATGTGACCCGGTTTGCCACAACTGTAACAAGTGTTAGTGCCCATCATACACTCTCCTTCATGTAGTTTTCCATACTTCCTGCAAGGTGGTCTCACCTGAGGTGTATCTACTTCATTTTTTCTTTTAACTATGGACTCAGAATCCCTATGATAGCGACCCTTGGATGAATTTGACTCCCCTTGGTGGGAGAGTTCCTTCTTAAACTTGGGATTATCCCTTATTCCAGTAATAATCTTCCTTGAAAAATTTTCATCACCTTGACTTGACCTATTCCCTGCCCTAGTTTGCTTCCTCTTCCTGCTTTCCTCCACTTGCTGGACATGGACCATAAGCCTAGAAAGGTCCATGTTGCCATGCAACATAGCTGTCCTACACTCCTCCTCCAGAACCTCAGCAATCCCTATCAAGAATCTATTCATCTTGTCTCTGCTGTTAGACACTAGAGAAGTGACATACCTGGATAATTTCACAAACTTCAGAGAATACTCCTTGACTGTCATCGATCCATGCTTAAGGTTGATAAACTCCTCAACCTTGGCCTCTCTCATCTCCTCTGGGGAAAAATCTATACAGGAAGGCTGTCTTAAACAACTCCCATGTGATCGGAACTCTGCCCAGAGCTCGGCTATCCTACCACATCTTGCACCAAGTCTGTGCAACATCCTTGAGCTGATAGGAAGCCAACTAAGCCTTCTCATTATCTGTGGCCCCCATGGCAATAAAAATCTTGTGTACCTCATCCATGAATTCCTGGGGATCCTCTGAAGTCTTGGACCCTGTGAAAATAGGAATATTTTTCCTTGTAAAGTCTCGAAGCCTATCAGCCATGCTACGTATCGGTGGGTTCTCCCTTTGAACATTCTGCCGGTTGACATAGGTAGTCATGGCCTGAGCTTTCATGGTGATGTCCTGTGCCATCTGGGCCAGAGATGGCCTCACCTCAGCACCAGTCAACCCAGCAGGGTTAACTGGCATGTCTACTCCTTCAACTGGAGCCTGGGGTGGAACTTGATTGTCCCCAACAGCTGCTACTCCTATCCCCTGACCAATATCTCTCCTAGTATTCATTCTCTGTAAACAACAAGGATTTCATGTTAGACCGCTCATAACACCAAGAAGTCAAACATTAGAAAGGCACTAAAAGATCAGAAGAAGGTAAATTTTCCTATGCATCATGCAGTCTCTAATCCGAGATAGTGGTGCACTTCACTACCATGACTTAGAAACTACTCAATGTGGTTGATGTGAACTTATTATTTCTTTAATTTAACCTGGGGCTCTGATACCAATTGAGTTACGAATGGAATCTATACCACAGACGAGACCGGCGTCGTTGACCTCTCAGAGGTTGCAGACAAGCCTACATACGTAATTCTTACTTCATCTAGGTTAATTTGAGCGGAAAATTTGAAACTTTTTGTTTCCTAACATTCTTACTAAACAATCTATTAAATATTTAATTTTTCAACATCAACCATCTAACATTAAGATCATCAAATGAAAGAAGCAGTTTATTATAATGATAAAGATGTACTTGCCAAAATGGCACCAATACAATGTTTGAATAAAAACGGGAAATATATGTTAGTGGAACATACTCCACTATCTCAATCCTACAACTAAGTTAGAATGTAAATAGGCAAGCATCCTCGAAAGCATGAGGTCCTACCAAGTCCAGATGAATGTTAGACGTCCGGATAGCTGCAGCGCTGATCCTGTAACTCTATCGTCCACCTCTGGCTGCACCTAAAAGTTTAGAGTTGTATAGGGTTAGTACACACTTGTACTAAGTATGGGTATATGAAAGCACACACCAAGGACATGCATGAGTAAGAATAGTTCTTTCCTAGCAACATGATTATAGCAGGTCAAGTCAGTGGACTTGCCAAATTGAGATTAGGAAAGTGAGTGAACTTTCAAAATTTGGATTAGGAAATTTATGCCATTAGAGTAACACGCATCATCATATTTAACATTTTGCAAATAGCACACAACAGCGTACACATAGTACCAATCATAATTCGTATAACACATACCGTTGTTCATATCATTTATTCATATGCCATGAGACCTTGGAATCATGGACATGACATTAAAACTTTCCAAAATGAGGGCTCAACATATGGGACCTCAACTAGGGAGTCTGCTTTAGCAAACACAGAGTCTTCTTCGTTCATTCATACGCACTTCATTTCATTTCAGTCATGGGCCAATGTAAACACCAGTTATACCTAGGATGTAGTTTAAGGCTTTCATTGTGTTTGTTTTGCAATGACCAAGAATGACCTAATTTCATAATTGATTCTAACTCAGCTCTTGATTATCCAATACTAACACCTTTGGTATCATGTGTTTCATTATGTGCATCATTTGAGGCTGGACTCATTTATTCATTGGGAACTATAACTTTAACTGACATAGATCATGTGAGCATCATCAAATCCAGTGTCATGAAAGCCCACCCCGAAAAGAGGTGGAATCATCAGCCAAAGTGACCCAAAACATGCTAGCGTACATGGGAATTGAACCCCTCCAGATCCCTATATTGGCAGTAAGGTTCGAAGACTAGGAGATATAAGGAGACCCATACCCTGCATGCCAGGCAGTCTCATCTCATGAGAGTTACGTGAACCTCTGCCCTTCCTAAAAGAAGGCATCACCTCTCATAGCTAGTCTACCGGTTCTCAATATAAAGTTCCATTACATTCAACTCATACGTCATGGAAGTTGACTTCTAGTATGAGGACATCATTTCTCAATAGATGATTTCTCATCACATCATTAGTATTGAGTGTGTAAATCTCAATAGTTTCGTTAGAATGTTCATAGAGACTGGTCTCTTAATTAACTTTACACTCTCATAGGTGAGTACGTTTTGGTAACATTTACTTAGGCTCAATTGAGATTGCTATCATCTTTTACATTAGCCTCAAATCATGTTTTCACCACATTCATTAAGATTAGCACATTTGTTCTTCATAATTACTCACCCCTTTTTACATGAATGTTCAATTCATCATATTACATCATTTCTTTACATACATCTTAGATTCAATTATTTTTTTAAAATGTATGTTAGACTTATGGATCTATACACACAATCCATGAGGCTTCATTCATAGTTCGTTTGAGTGATTCATATCTTCCGAAGATTATGTGGTACAATACTTATGCATCTTGTATGTATGCCAACATCTCAATTTCAATCTAAGTAGGCAGCATTATTCATGAACATTTAATTCACGTATGACTTATGTATCAATACAGATATTTGGGTAAGGGAACCCGGTTTTCAAATACCTTGAACAACACTAATATTTTTTTTATTCATTTTGGTTTGATCCATACAGCATGGGGACCCAATTTTGAGCCCCAAATGTTTCATTTTATTTTACCCTTAATTTCTCTCTTCATTTTTCGCTTAATGGAACTAAGACAATGTGGGATCGAACCCCCACAACCTCATTTACTTTTTTTTTTCATTGCTTTTTTCTCCTTTGGCCGAGGGGTTGTTGGGTTCGAACCCCCACAACCCTTCTTTAATTTCTTTTAATTTTTCTCCTTAAATCTGCCTAGGAGGTCATGGGTTCGATTCCCACGCCTCACATCTCTTTTCTTTCATTTCCTTTGACTCTCCTTCACTGCCTAGAGGTCGTGAGTTCTATTCCCACGCCTCACATTTCTTTTCTTTCATTTTCTTTACTGTCATTTACTGCCTAGAGGACGTGGGTTCGATTCTCACGCCTCACATTTTATTTTTTTCTTTTACTCTTCCTTAAATCTGATTTAGAGGTCGTGGGTTCGAATCCCACTCGTCTCATTTCTTATTTTTTTTCTTTTGAGTTAGATTTTCTTGCCAATACCATGGTTCAAATCCCCTTCACCACATTTCTTTTCACTTTTTTATTTTCATCGTTTTTGACATGGTGAGGTCACGGGTTCATTCCTCCATGAACTCACTTGTTTTAATTCACTTTTTTCAACATTTTGAACCCTCTTTGCTGACCGAAATTCATCACTAGAAGCTGGAAATTTTCTTTTTATGTTTCAGCATCCTTTCATCAAGTTACACCTTAGTTCTTAGGGGAATTTTGTAGTGCATTTAGAACGTTTTAGGTGCGTCTTCATGTATTCGTTTAGCCAAGACATTATCCCTCAAATCAGCCAAATTTTAACTCATATGAACATATAATTTACATCTACATGTGTACATGAAATAAAAAGAACTATCATGCCATTTCAAGTCCAAAACCATGAACCATAGCCATGGCAACACACATATACACACGTAGTTACATTTTCATAAACATCAACATAAGTCACATAATTCCAATCATACATATAAACACTTAATCATAACAGAAACATGTTTTGATACCTAGTTTTGTACCAGTTAACATAACCAACCTATGATTCAATGGGAGCTAGTGACAGGGACATGCAACAGGGAACAGTCCTAGTTTTCAAAATGAATATTCTAAACCTTAAGGGGTCTCTTGGAAAAGGGACCAAGAGATAAGAGAAACCATAACTTTTTGACGTTAAACTCTTGACTTGCTTCCCAAAAACTTCACCCAAGAACACTTCTAGGCCTTCTCAATATCAACTCCACTCGAATGATAACCCCCCCTAGCCTAGTGTGTGATTAACGTTTGTTTTCTTGTGATTTCGTGTGAGTTATTCAAGTGTTAAGAACATGGTTTATTTTTATGATTTTGTATCTTGTTTTTTCAAAGAAAATACGTGAGAAATAATAAGAGAGATTGAGCGTGAGAGTGGAGAGATAAACGTGAGAGAGTGGAGTTGTAAGAGGCTTAGGAGTTTAGTTTAGGACTTAGTCAATAAGGTTTTGTTTATTTAAAAAAATCTTAATTTTTATTTATTTTGTATCAGATAATGAATAATATTATTAATTAATTACATTAATTGAATTCTTAAATAAAAATCACTTTAATTCATTACTTCCACCTATGTTCGAGCCCGGGTGGAGCAAGACTCCACTTCATGAGCCTATTTTCGCCCCCCTCTCCAGAAATTTCCCTTCCACCTTATTAATTAAATAATTAATTACATATTTCGGGTAATTATTATACTACCCTTACCCAGGAAAAAAGATCATTTTACCCCTAGACCCTTCAAACCTAAGATTTTCTCTTTTTTAAGTCCGGTAAAGACTCCTTCGAGTAAATCTTTGTATTCGAGAGCCCTACATGGTTGGACCCGACCTTCCCAAGCTTAACTAACTCCCCATGTTAGTTTGCTTTGGTTTAGCAAGGGTTTTGAGGTCTGGATCTACACACATCAGTACGTGTGAACCCCGTTCTAATCATAGGCATTCTTGACACAGTAAGCATTTCTTATCTTATCCATTTTTAGGGTTGTTACATGATTTCAATCGACTATGCCTAGTATTGGATGAGACATAGTACAGAGTTCATTAAATACCACTAAAATTATGATAATTGGAGGAACTTATACTTTATACTAAGCTTAAACTTATGAAATATGTGACTTGATAAATTAGTTGGTCTCAAGATTTAAGAAATTGTTTATATTTGAGTGGGTTTTTGAGTCAAGGATAGATATATTGTAATATGATTATCCACAGACTCATTATCTTATTAATATTATATACTTGATAGATTGAAAATGTTATAGGTCATTGAGGAAAGCAAATACATTGAGGAAAGAACTTGCTTGACTTTGATTCTTTGGTGGAGGTAGGTTATGGTTTGTTCTATATGATAGAGAGACCTTAATAGTGATTGATACTCATTGAGTTATGTTCTGATATTTCATATGTATTTATCATTGTGGTTTGGATGATTTACATGTTATTGTTATTGATTTGTAATCCCAAGACAAAAAAATCCATAATCTTAAACTTGCTCTATAAAAGTAATGCCTTGCATAAAGAAGACTTAATGAAATATTGTTCATGAGGTGGAAATTGATGATAAGAAGTGACGAAATAACTATTTTGAGTCGACCAATGATATCTACTCTGTACATGTTTCTAGGTACTGACCTTTACTTGTATTTTCCTTCATTTTCCTTTTTGGGAGTGCATCGAGTGTATCATTGCCTCCCATTCGCCCTCATCTTTAGCTAATCTGAAGAAGTTTAGGTTCTTGGGTGAGCTATTCATTCTAGCTCGTGTAAGATTCTCTTGATCATGAAATGATGTCCATAGTTTTAAAATACAAACTATAACATATCGTACTATGATCATTTTTTAGTTTTTATCAATTTAAAACGACCATATAATTTAGCACATAAATAATTAGATGGCCTATGTGCTATAAAATACACGGTGTTAGAATCATCTTTTCGATTATGTACAAGTTTGCTAAACTCTAACCTTGGATTAAAAAGTTATGCTCATTTGATAGGATAATATGGTTTTGGTCTTTTCCTTACCACACTATGCTTGACAAAGTTTTTCTCCGCTAAATAATTTAGGGCGATGTTTCAAGAAGATGAAAGAGGGTTTTCAAGAGTTCATTCAAGGGTTGAGGAATTTCCCCAAGAACAACCATTTTTTGTAGGTACGTGATGTTTCACATAGTAAAGGATTTTTTCTTCCTCACACCAAAAATGAAATTCTTACATTAGTTCATCCATGAAATGACTTATGTAAACATTTTTGAGCAGTTCTTGAATTTAGCTTGAATATGAAATCTCTTACGAAGGTTTTGAGTTTCTTGAGCCGAGGATCTTGTGTATGAGTTGAGTTTCTTGATAGATGTTGAGAGGGCTTTCAATAATATTTTGTTGGGTTTACGAATCAAAGAGAATATGAAATAAACCAATCTATGCTAGACGAGTTAGGTTAAAAAATTGATAGAAACATTTGTCGGATTTTTGGGTTTCAGGTGGGGCAGCGCGCCACCTAGGCTACAGGATTTCGGCATTACAGATATTGGGCTGGCATTCTTCATCTGCAATGCGCCAAAAAGCAACCTCAGTACTTTGAGGCCTGGCGCCAATGTTGTTTGGCCCCTTTTCTTCTTTGTTCTGCCTCATGTATGTGTTCTTCAAATCGTGTCTTAGCCTCATTTCTATATAAAATATTAAGGTCTCTAATCCTTGAGACTACCTACATATCCTACTAACATCTCTTAATTTACATTTAAAATTAAAGTGAAGTTAAGAGTAAGTCTCTAAAGGTCCTTTTGAGTCAAATTTGAGAACTCCTCTTCAAGTAACTATATTTTTGAACTCAATCTTGAGTAAATGAGTATGAGAATGAGAAGTGTTGTATTTCATGTTTCAAAATAATCTTATGGAAACTATGTATTCCTAAGTGAAACACTTTTACATTTAAAACAGAGAAACATAATGAGTTTATGAATTTAGAGAAGTTTCAAAGTATTTCTTTTTAAATAGGATCTTTTCAGTATTTATCTTAAATTGAGGAAGAGTTTTGTTTAATACATTTGAGAACGAGTTTATATATTTTGGGAGTATTATTCAAAACCTGATATAGGACGAATTCAGACAATTTGCATTCCTTATAAACCATGTAGCCGACATGGGTAAATGATCATACTTTTTAGACGACTACTTTTTGCTTTTAAGCATACCTTCTTAAATTTACTCAATTGAGGTGTCTTATACCCCGGAAAGGTATATGAATGTTCTGAGAGTGTGGGTGAGATGTTGTATCATTACTTAGCTCTTTGTTATGGTTGTCGGTTAGATAATCTCCGAGCTAAGAGTAATTAGTATTTTATTTTAATTTTATACATTATTGAGTTTATATCTCCTATTTATAATGATTTAAATATTCCATATATCATTGTTGCTTTCATGTTTGAGTTGAGTTGACATGAGTATTGTCTTCCCATCTTATATGTTCAGCTATATATGTGTTTTAGTTTCCCCTTACATGCTCATACACTTAATGTACTGATGTCATTCGACCTGTATCTTTTTATGAGAACATACAAGTGTTTAGTGTCATAAACAGACACTTCGTTTATACCATTAGCACTTGAGCTTGCCTTGGTGATTCTCTTTGATTTCCGGAGGGTTCTATATTTATATCTCAACTTGTCCAAATATCTATCATAGTATTTTGGGGCTTCATGACAGTAGCAGTTGATGAGTCTTTCACAATTCCCTTGTTGACATTTTAAGACTTTGAGACAATTTTTTATGTTTATTATAAGCATGTCCAAACCTTTTTGAGTTTTTATTTATTGTATAGACTTTTTAGTAAATTTTTTCAGTGGAAGTTCCTTTTTTGGTTTGAGTAAGTCTTCCATTAAGTAGTCAGCCATGCCAAGAGTTTGCTTGGGGACCAGTGATAGTTCTCGAGTATCAGCCACATCCAGTGTGTAAACTTTAGGTGTGATAAACTTGGTATTAGAGCACAAAGTTCAAGAGTCCTAGGGTGTATATGGATCTGTGTCTATAGAGTTTTTGTAATCAGTGTGAAGTACGATAAATCTATATTACGGTACTCAACATTTAGGAAACATTCCACTTTCTTCATACTATTTTGCGTATGATAGAGCTCAACTCTACTGTGCATCTTTCAGATCATGCCTCCAGTAAGAACTGATCGAGGACTTCCTGCTAGAAGGATTGTTAACCCATAAGGTCCTGAGGTTCCTAATGCAACAAAGGTACAACTCCCTCTAGGAGAGGACGCCAATATTGGGTTCTGGGATACTACCAGGATGTTGAGTCAAGTTGTGGAAAATCAATGAGGATACAAAATATTTTATGGAGGATATGAACAAAGTATTTGAGGTTATGCGTATTGATGATGTTGAGCTTGCGGAGTTAGTTTCATACCAACTCAAGGGTGTTTCTAGGATTTTCTTTGACCAGAAAAAGAGTAGGGTTGAAGGAGCACCACTTCTGAGTTGGGTTGTTTTTGAAAGTGCTTTCTTAGGGGGCTTATTGCCCCCCCCCCTTTGATAAATAAAGTTAAGATAATATGTAAATATAAACACGAGTCCATAAGTGTGCACGAGTACAACGTCAAGTTCACTCATCTATGCCGTTATGCTCCGGAGATGGTGGCTGATATGAGAAGCGTGATAAGCTTGTTTGTGCTGGGGACATCACTCTTATCAAGTAAGGAATGTAAGCTAGCTACATGTATAGGGTACATGGACATTTCCAAGCTTATGATTTATCTGTAAAAAGTAGAGAAAGCTAAGCTGAAAGATAGAAAATAAATCTGAAGTAAAAGAGCGAACACGTCAAGCGATGAGTTCGACCAATAAAAGACAAGAAATGTGAATCAGTAATCATTTTAGAAAAGTTCACCTAGTCTTTATTCATCATCTAGTAGTGCATGTGCACCAAAGAGCAGAGGTGATTTTAGCAGACAAATTCTCAGATGTTCACAGCTCGACCTACTGAGTCTTAGGGTAGTGTTGCACAAGGGGCTTATTGGACCCCTATATGTGTTATGTGTGGTAGGAACCACCAAAGAGCATGTCGTGATAAATATAAGGGATTCTTCAAGTGAAATATTATGGGTCACTTTATGAGATAGTACCTTAAGAATAAGCAGGGTAACGAGGGAAACATAAACCAATCTTCTTTAGCGGCTACAATATATAGAGTTGCTCTAGGAGGAGCTAACTCAGGGACAGATAGAGGAGAAAATATTCTATATGCTATAGCCAGCCACCAAGAGCCAGAGGATTCACAAAATATTGTTACTGTTATGATCAAAGTCATCACTTTTTATGTTTATGCATTACTTGATCCCGGTGCGAGCCTATCTTTTGTGACTCCTTATGTAGCTATGACGTTTATATTCTTCCTGAACTACTTCTTCATCCCTTCAATGTTTCCAAACCTATTGGTAAGTATTTCCTAAAAGAAAGTGTTTACGTCAATTTTGCCATCTCTGTCAATAATAAGAACTTATTGGATGACTTAGTCGAGCTAGAGATGATTGTCTTTTATGTTATTCTAGGTATGGACTGGCTTCACGCTTTTTATGACTCAGTTGATTGTAGATCTCAAGTATTTAAGTTTCAGCTTCCTAATGAGCCAACTTTAAAGTGTATAAGTAGTTCAATAATTCATAAAGATAGTTTCATTTCACACCTTAAGGTTAGAAAATTAGTCTCTAAGGGGTGTATCTATAACTTAGCCTGAGTTAATGACTCTAGTATTGAGACACCACCTATTCAGTTAGTTCCAGTTGTGAGTGAGATTCAAAAGTCTTTCCAAGTGATCACCCTGGAGTCCCTCCTGAAAGAAAATTCAAATTCATAACAGACACCATTCTTGATACTCAACTTATCTACATTCCATCATATAGAATGACTCCACCTGAGTTAAAAGAGTAGTTGAAAGATCTTCTTGATAAAGGTTTCATTTGACCTAGTGACTCATAAATGATAAGTGTCCTCTTTTGAGAACCGATTGTTGTTGGTTAGAGAATATCCCAACTAGGATTAAAGTGTATTTTGTTGTATTTTATGCACCATTACATTTATATTTGTTGCTTTATAATGTTTCAAATATTGTATCAAAATTATTACAATAATAAGATTTGAGCTTCTACATTACTATTCTATTTCATAAATTGAATAACTAATATAAGTTGAGGTTTGTATTAGTTTGTTTACCTACCTAGAAGGTTAAGTCAGGTGACTCATGATTTGTTTTGGATCGTGACACGATATTACATAATACTCATTTTTAGTTTTACCAGAATATATGTAGTATTAGTTAATGTATATGATAAAATGTGAATCAAGACACATGTTTAAAAAATTAAGAGTTGGACTATTTTTAAACACAAAAGTACCCTTAAGAAATATTATTAATTTCACTATAAAATTTGAAATAATATTTAATACAAATTTAATTTATATTAGCTAATATAAATATAAATTATGCACTAAAATCTTGATAAACTAATATTTATCCCACATGAAATTACATTCCTTATTTTAAACTAGAGTTTCATATTTAATAGGAAGAATATCTACTTCAATTCTATTCATGTGTCCTTCAACACCGTTGATTAACTAAAACATCTAACGGTTGAAATTAAGGATCCATGTCATCAAAAACTAACCAATGAACATGAAGCCCTAGACTCCTAAATATCTGCATCTTATTCAATTAACACAATTCAAACTCCAAAATTCCCCCAAATTTATAATTCATCCCTTCAATGGAACCAAAGGCGAGAAGAAGTCGTCAGCTGAGAAGGCTCCTGTTGCCGCTGCTGAGAAATCTAAGCCCAGCAACAAGCTTTCAAAGTACGCCACCAGAGAAAAGATGAGTAAGAGGTCGAAGAATTCTGTTGATACTTACGGAGCTACATCTTCAAGGTGCTGAAATAGGTTCATCCAGATCTAGCCATTTCAAGCAAGGCTATGGAATCATGAATAACTTCATCAATAATATCTTTGAAAATCTTGTTCAGGAGTTTCGTACACTTCTACTTACGACAAGAAGTGTACCATCACTGCTAGGGAGATTCAAACTACTGTTAGATCAATTCTCCCCGTTTAATTGGCCAAGCATGTTGAAGGTAAGGGTACTAAGGCGGTTGTCAAATTCAAAAGCTCTTAGAGATGTGTTTGTTTTTTATTGTTTTTTTTTGTTGGATTGCTTGATGATGCAAAGTACAAAAAAATTGAATATATAATAGATTTGAATAAGTTCATAAACAGAAATTGAGGAGACAAAATTGATGTTACTCTTGAATTCAAAATTTTCTATTTTTTTAAGTAGCTTTTTATTGTTAATGCTTTCATTTTTCAATCTTTTTTCAAACATCTTTGAAATTCTTTATTATCGAAAGCAACGTCTTTAGATTCGTATAAACAAGTTGATTTTACAAAAGGTCTATTTAATTAAAGACAAAAAACTAAACTCGAAATGATTTTCATCTAAACATATTTTGATTTCTAGGATTTCAATTGCACAAAAGAAGTACTTTCAAAGAATTGAAAAAATAAATCATCTTAAGATTTGGGAAAAAACATAGTGGTGTAAACCCATGCATTGTTAGCAATAGGATTTTTAAGGTGATCCAATCGGTTCTCAAGAGGGCCTTTACCGCTAACAATAGCTTGAACAAAGAATCAAAACATGGAGAACATAGCCAGTCATTCATTTTTGGTTTCTTTTATCTTGAGCTCAACATATATGGTTGGGTTATCAGCAAAGCCAAGCGGGTCAAAATATTGTCCCCCGAGCTATAAGTAGTTGCCTTCTCCAACTCCTGGAAGTCAATTGATCCTAAAACCTTCAAAAATTCCCCTGAGAATGACTTTTACACCTATCACAACTAGAATACTCTAAGCATGGACAAAGTTAAGGTTGCCCATGTCACGGCCCAAAGTACACTCTAGACGTGACATCGCATATAAGACCCCAAAAGTCCATACACAATCTACTTGACATACATATATTCATCATTATTATTAAAAATATAAATATAATAGGAAGTAAAGTGTTTGACATTAAAGTGGAAGTACATAATGTCTAAACAATCCATCTATTACATTAAAAAAAAGGAGTGGTCGGGATATAAGTCGTACACAAAGTATAAATTCAAACATGAAAGACATAAGTAGGTAATTAAGGCGATATTATCCTCGAAATATGAGAACTCATTAATTCTTCAAATCTTAAAGATAATCAATTAGCCACAAACAGGGGAGAGGAATCGTTAAACCCAACATTAGTGAAATAATATAGTCACAAGTATGTATTAGTAGGTGGAATGTAATAAGTATGAGGGGAATTCAATAAAAAAATGAAATGTGATTTAAGAAAACATAATTGAAACCATGATATGCATGACCAATGAAACATAGTAAAATAATTTGAGAAGAATCGCAAAATAATGAACAAGGTCAATTCATCTTAAAACATAACAAAAGTTTCACAAAACATTTTTAAATAACTTAGTTCATTTTGTGAGATATTAGCTTTAACTGAAAATAGACCATGCGAACTAGATAATGGAATGTGATGTAACTCCCACATCAATAAGGGAGAGTCTACTTGCCAAGGTAGAGCTCTGTATCAGATCATATGCTACATATGGATCCACTAGATAGGTAATTTAAGGTAAACCTATAGTGGCATGTAATTTTAAACTAGAGGTTGCTACTAGAGACTACCCCATTGAGCATCCAACTCAAAGTTCTCTCTGTGCTAAGTTAAATCCCCAACAAAATAGTCACATACATAAGATTATCATCATCCATGGAAAAGCATAATTCAAATAATAATCCAAGCTTAATCATCATAGAGTACCTCATTAAATCTTAAATCATGTCTACGTGAGAGAACCTTTCACCAAGTCACGATCCCTTAAGTATGTGAGAAAAACATTCACAATTCAATTATTCTTATATTAAAGCAACCTAGATCACAAATAATTTCTTTTCACGAATGATTCATACGTCCATGAAAAATCATTCATTTATTGATGTATTTACTTCAAATTCATAAAAACTAGAGATCATAGTAAAAATCATGATCAGTGCATGGGTTCATATGTAATTAATTTGAAAGCATGTAATGGAATATAAATAATTAGCATATGATCAAAATCAAAAAACTAAATTAAAATAGAACCCATGAAGAATTAAATAAATACATATCCAATTGAACTTAAAATGAATGGGAGAATAGTAGAATCTTTAAGAAACCAATGGGTAAATGGAAACCAATGATGAGCTCTCTATATACCATATCTATAAGACCACAACTAATAGATGAAGAGAGGGTACTTTAACATTAAGAACCATAACTTATTTTTCATTGATCTAGAGAGAGAATTTTAGATAAAACCTTGTAGAGAATTTGGGAATTTAGCTGAATGTGGGAGTTTGGTAAAAATTAGGAGTAGATGGGTAGTTATATGTATAAGAATTAGGGTCAAAAGAAGTAGTATGGAAATTAAATGCATCAGAAAAAAACATAAATACCCTTTAAAAATAACTGTCGAATAACCCTACGATTTTAACCTACATTCCGTAGGAATTTTTATGGCCCATCCTGGTCGACCGTAGAACAAACTGCAAAAAACAAAATATTCAATCAATTCCCACAAGATCGTTGTACGACCTATCGAAAATCCTATGGTCTGTAGACCCCATCCATAGAAATCAACTTTTAGTCTAAAATCTCACTATGTCTTGGAACGGGACCTTCCGACGGTCCGTAAAACCAACTATGACTCGTCAAAACTCTCCATAGACCTAAGCTTCTAAATAAAATGTATGTTTAATTCCACGGGTCAATCCTACAATCCATCAAACATTTTATTGTTCTTCCTATCAAGTCATATGTTTAATCTTTAGTGACTTAATAAAAATCTCAATTTTGGGTTTAAGAGTTCCTTTGTAAGTCCTGTAAGACTACCTACGGCCCATAGGTTGTACTCGTAGAACCTTTTCAGTGCCTAAAAATTAGTGTTTTCCTTTTTATTCCTACTTTCAAACTTGAATGTTGTTAGGATATCTCCCCATTGGGAACATTCGTCCTCCAATGTGACCTTAGATACAATGAATAAAGTAGGAGAGAAATTAACAAACCAACATGAATGCAATTTTTCATCAAAATGCACATAAAACATAGAGAATCACTCCAAGCTAAATTGTAACATGTAAAATAATTTTTTCACAAAAACGCATGCATATGGAAACATGAGGATAACTGAAACAAATGAGTTTGAAAGTATAAACCACGAGGAGCTAATAACTCAATCTAGAGTAGGAGAGGAAGGAAATGCATGAGGATACCAGATATGATATAAGTTTTGGCCTCCCAAGTAGCACCCTCAACTATTTGATTCCTCCAAATAACCTTTACGAAAGCAACTTCTTGTTTCTAAACTTCCGAAACTTATCGGTCTTAAATCTCTAGCATAATATATTATTTGGAAAGATTCTCCTCAACTTCCACACCTTCTAAAGGTACAATAAATGTAGAATCTCTAAAACAATTTTTCATCATAGAGATGTACCGATTATAAATCATTAGGCAACTCAAGTTCATATGCAACTTTGCCAATACGACACAAAATATGATATGTGGCCACACAACCGAGACTAAATTTCCATTTATATCCAAACCTCATGACACCCTTCATGGGTGAAATTTTCAAGTATAACCAATTATCAACATCAAATTATAATTATTTGCTTCTAACATCGGAATAAGGCTTTTGTTGACTTTTAGTAGTTTCCAACCTCTCACAAATAAGTCAAACCTTTTCCATATTCTCATTCACTAACATGAGTCATTTCAAAGAAACCTCACCAACCTCAAACTAACCGATAGGATACCGACACCTCGTAATGTAAATGAACTCAAAGGTGTCACCCCAATTCTAGAATATATATATATATTATTATAAATAAAATGAATCAAAGTCAAGTATTTTTCCCAATTACCATTGAAATAAATAACACGAGCTCTCAACATATCTTCCTAGATTTAAATTGTTAAGCTCAACTTGTTTATCAATCTAAAGAATAAAATTCGTGCTAAGATACACTTGAGTACCAAGACCATTCTTAACCAACTTTGTAAATCGAGATCAATATTGACTACCATGATTAGAGATGATGGATAAAGGAACTCCATGTAACCTTACCATTTCCCTAATGTAAATCTTGGCATAAAAATCTGATGAGAATGAATTCTTAATATGAAGAAATTAAGTTAATTTTATCATCCAGTCCATAATCCAAATTGAATAGAAGTGTCGACAAGTGTGAGGTAGACTCGGAAAGAAGTCCTTGTTGAAATCCTCTTAATTCCATGTAGGGATACTAATGTCTTGAGCCAAACCACAACCAGAACTTCTGCAATATCACTCTTCATCCCATTCAACCAGTAAACTTCCCAAAAATCACAGTACATCATGGTGGCTCTAGGACCTTGAAGAGTGCACAAAAAAGTGCCAATATAGTGACCCTTGAAGGTCCACTCAAGGTTCGTAGGCCTCCCCATTACTCATGGATGAAAGGGTGCAGGTGGAGTCCAGAAAAAAGTCCCCAGACCACGACCCATGCTTCACCTTCACGTGCCGTGGGTCCAATTACGCTTCGTAAGTTAGTGGGACGTAGGTCATGCCTGGAAGTCAGTTAAGGGGAACAGTATAGGTGTACTTTGGGAATTTCCTATTTGAAGTGGGGTTATGTGATGTTTTATATATTATAAGAATACCTATATAAGTTTTGTAATTCATTAAACTAACTCATCTCTTCATAATTTCTATATCCCCAAAACAAAATCAAAACCCTCTCGGCAATCCGCTTTTTAAAACCGTAGAAAAATTTCATGGAAAATCTTCACCGACCCTCTCCGTGAAGGCTAGAGTTGAAGAGATAGTGTTTTTAACTAAATTTTTTGGAAATATTCACCAAGGTATGGTAGCTTTTCATCAACGGATAAAATTCCGCCATAGATTCTTTCAGAACTACAATTTTAAAACCTATAAATCTAAAAGTTAGGTTTGTCTTCAACATCGTGGGTTCATTCAAAAATGTTTCTAATGAATAGTTATTGATGATTTATGGATTATTTGATGAATTCCTATGGTTTATATGCTTAATTGTACCAAGAAACCATGAATCCCCTAGTTTCTCAATTATTATCTTGAGATGTGAAATGTATTGATTATAGAAGATTATTATGAAATCATGCTTGTTGTAATCTATTTAGTTAAATTATGTTATCATCCATGTCTAATGTAGTCATTCTATGTGTTTGTGAATAAATATACATGATCCTTGAAGGGCAATATATGAGAAGTATGTATAATTATGAG
This sequence comes from Solanum pennellii, assembly GCF_001406875.1. Lineage (NCBI taxonomy): Eukaryota > Viridiplantae > Streptophyta > Magnoliopsida > Solanales > Solanaceae > Solanum > Solanum pennellii. The sequence goes on from NC_028646.1 coordinate 35,456,390, forward strand.
ACTTATGTACATACTTTTAGATTACTTTGAGAGTAGAGTGATGATGATTACGATTTAATGGTTGTCTTGTTGGATGGTATCCTCATATTCAAACCTATGTATGAATACAATATGATGAGTCTAAGGTTGAAAGACTATTCCCACATCTTAAATCTATGATCTATATCATGAATTGTCTTGGATTTATTGTTAAGGAAATCTTTCATAAACATGAAGCTATGTTACGACTTTACATGAACCTCATGGGAATTACGCTTAGCACCAACTGGAGATCAATTTGAGATGGAAACTTTTACACGAGTTAGTCTCTTTCTCAAATGATGTCACGACTTAACATGAACCTCATGGGAATTACGCTTAGCACCAAGTGGATATCAATATGAGATGGAAACTTTTACACGAGTTAGTCTGTTTCTCAAATGCATTCCTTCTATGCCACTTAGTTAGGGTTCCCAAAACATGTACCTCATGAGATGTAAGACTTCTTCATTAGAAGTATGGGTTTCTAGTAACAATCTCCTTATCCCGTATCCATGTGCCCATATTGGTCTTTAGATAGTGGATACGCCTAAAAGGTTACAAGATTTAGTTCTACTTTTGGCAAGAAGGACACCTCTTTTCGGTGTGGGGGCATGACACAAAATTCCATGTTAATGTCACATGGTCTATGTCAGTAAAGGATTTTTCCCAACATGATGAAACATGAACAACAAAATGAATTATGAACTCTGGTTACTCAAGAGGCTTGACTTAACATGGTTAGGATTATAGTATCTTCTTCATGCATTACATGAGTTTTCTTTGAGGGTACTTATGTTATGATGCCCTATGAAATAAACACGTTTATGACTTGTGTTGATCCATTGTCTTCAAAATGAAGTTGTAACTTAGCAAATCACATGCATTCACCTAAATCATCCCTTTTAGCATGTTTATGATGTTTTTATGTATGACTATCATACTTAGTTCATATTTTTACTAACCCATATTTTATGCATTTTTCAGTAAGTGTAGGGTCCATTTCTTGAGGTGATCTCCTTCTTGGTCAAAGCTTGTTTCATCTATTATTGTTGCTTTTGGTGAGTCCTCATGGTTTGAGAAAGTAAGATGCTTCTTTCTAAATTTATTTTCTTGTACTTTAATTTGAGAACTATGTTTTTAGGGTTGTGATCCTATTCAATACTTTGATTGTAATAGATGGCTAATTTAGACAATTCTAGACTTCCCTATTGCTTTTATGAAAAAATTCTTACAACAAGAAATGTATTTTCATATTTACTGTTCAATACTTTTGTTATGATATGCTAAGGGGATTACATGGTAACTTTAGCGGTTCTATCTTCCTTGTTACATATAGTGAATACTCATGTATTGTGACAGTTTAGCTAACATTGTCTCTTTTGGTTAATGCTTATTTCCGACATCAACATTATTGGCAAGAAATATGAATTATGAACTATGATCACTGAAGAAGCTCTTCTTAACATGAATGGGATTTATAGGGTCTTTTTCATGAAATCCACTAGCATGCTTTGAGGGTATTTATGGTATGTTTCCATTATTTTATGATAATCGATATGTTGAATATACTTATGACATTATTTTACACTAATTTTCATAATGATCTTTAAACTTGATAAAGGGCATGATTTAAACTAAAATGTCCCCTTTTTCATGATTTCAATGTTTTATGCATGACTATCATATATACTTATTGCATTTATTTACTAACACCTACTTTTTCTAAATTTTTTCTATCTGTCGGGCCGATTCTCATGTTGGTCATCATTGTGGCTACAACTTGGATTTCACTATTCTACTAGCTTGTGGTGAGTCATCAAAGATTCCGCGATGGACGTTTCACTTTTAGTTTCATTTCTAACATGTCCTTCCAGACTATGTAGTATGAGTTATATCCCTTTCATTTCAACTGTTGTAGTAAATAGATATGTTGGGACATAGAGTCTAGACTTCCATTTTTTATTTAAATAAAAAATTTAGATGCGGACTTGAAAGTTGTTTTTACCCTTATTATTCTATTACTTATGTTATAATATGCTAAAAGTCTTGTATGGAGTCCTTTAGAATTTCATATGCCATGTTACATCTAGGGGGTACCTTTGGGTCGTGAAAAACTTGATATCAGAGAACAAGACTTATAGTGATTCAAAGATCATATGATTTCTCATAAGCCACTTCTAGTAGAGGATCTTTTTCATCACAGTGTGAAGCGCGCCACATTTATGTAATAGAAGCTACAAGATGCTTAGGAAATTCTCCTTCTTTCATTAAACTTATGTCTTGCAATATAGTTTTACCTCTATAGGTCTTTCTTGTAATTCTTACTCTATGGTCTACAATATATGAGTACTCGAAGGACTTTTGAAGGAAGTGTTAGGAAAGACAATGTAAATGAAAGAAGCTCCTCCTTAAGATCCTAAAGCTCTGGTTTATACTTTGGTTGTGAATGTTACTCATGTAGAGTTTAGGGAGGCTCTTCAAGATTTGGGTCAAGCCGTCACAACTCAAGCCCAATCCATGATGGGACAAGCCTATAGAGAGATGATTGCTCGCGTGATCCCTATTGTGAATTCCACATATTCTAGACTAGGTGATTTTTTAAGAATGAAAACCCTTCCCCCCTCCCCCCCAAATTTCATGGATCGAAAGTGCAGAAGGATACTCAAGAATTTGTGGAAGTGGTTTTTTAAAGTACGTCTCACGAACGGAATCTAGACCCCAGACGATACCGGCGTCTTTGACCTCTCAGAGGTCGAAGACAAGCCTACATACGTCACCGTTACTTCATCTAGGTTAATTTTAGCGGAAAATTTGAACTTTTGTTTACTTAAACTATATAGTGGTAAATATTGATCTCGCATAATACTATCTACGTAAACTCATAAGCGTTCACAACAACCATCTAAATCAAGATAATCAAATGAAAGATAGAATCATAAATATAGATTTTCCAAAATGGCACCAATACAACGTCTGAAAGTAAATACAAAAGAAACGATACTGGGACATATTCGACTAGCTCATGTCTATGTCTACGCTAGAATAAACTAGTAAGAATCCTCAAAAGCATGAGGACCTGCCAAATCCGAATGAAAGCTCCACGTCCGGATAACTTTTGTGTCGACTCGTAAGCTCTAACGTCCAGCTGCACCTGCACCTAAAAGTAGATAAATGTATGGAATTAGTACACACTTGCACTTAGTATGGGTATATGCAAGCACACACCACGGACATGCATGATTTAGAAAAGCTCTCTCCTAACGATATGAGTTATGGAATGTCAAGTCAGTGGACTTGCCAAAATCGGATTAGGAAAGTGATGCCATGAGAGTTACATGCATCATCATACCTATCATATTGCACACAACATATAAAATATTGCATATAGCACATAACCTATTGCATATAGCACATATCATATTTCATTTCATTCGCTCATATGCCATGAGACCTTGGAATCATAGACTTAACATTAGGAATTCCCAAAATGAGGGCTCAACATATGGGACCTCAACTAGGGAGCCTTCATTAACAAACACTAAGTCTATTTCATTCATTCATACGTACTTCATTTCATTTCATTCATAGGCTAGTGTTAACACCAGCTATACCTAGGATGTAGTTTAAGACTATCATTGGGTTCACAGTGCAATGACTAAGAATGACCTAGTGTCATTACATAAGCCTAGTTCACCTCTTGATTATCCTAACCAAACACCTTTGGTATGGTTCATTTCTTTGTGTTCATTACATGAGGTTGGCCTCATTCTTTATTTCGGAACTTTAACTTTAAACGACATAGATCATATGAGATCCATGAAATCTTGTGTCTACCTGAGACGCTTAAACTTACTTCTCAAATAAAAAGTAAAGTGGTCGTATCAAGTAAAGAACCCAACTAATGAGGTTGGGATCATTCCCACGAGGAAAATAGTTCAGACTTAACTTCAATCTATTATTACTATTACTTAGTCAATTATTTCCTTAGAAAATAAAAGACAATAAAATGGGGGGTTTTATTTCTAAATTAGTAAAGACAACTAACAGAATAAACCTTGGAGTTTAATCAATTAATAAAAGTAACTAGGGTTTAAGTGTTCCCCAAAGGTTCCTAACTTGATAATTCTAACTATAACAATTCTTTCCTTGTATCTTTTATGCAAAGTGATAAGTTATGTATTTCTAATTCCTTGGTCTGTCATCTAGAAAATTTCACTCCGCACCTTGGTCCGGCTACGTGGGTTGCTATACTAACCCTTACCTTTACCTCATATTAAGCATGCTATTCAATATTTGACTAAGTTATTACCTCATACCAATCAATACTAGCCTATTAGATAGTATACACGTAATCTATGTTGATAATTCTTTTCTTATTATCTACCTCCTTGGTATAGCAAGTAGCATTAAGTTGAGTTCTAACGTTGGCCATCCGTTAAAAAGACTTCTAAATGAAAGAATTATCACTACATGCAAGACACTATTCTAGAATTGTTATTTTAGTTAGATTTTACCTTATTATTCACCCATGGTTCCCACAACCCTTGTTATGGAGTTTAGTTACCCATAGTCATAATCACAATATTCATATATGTAATATAAGAATTCATGCACTTCAATAAGAAAGAATAAAATCCAGAAGTTCACTTGATTAATCAACAAACGCACCAACAATCAATTCCAGAAAAAGTGTATCAATTACTGAAATTAATCGAAGACAAAAAATTCTCCAAAAATTATATCAATCAAAGTCTACTAACAAAGAGTATAACATAAGGGAATCTAACTATATGAGAGTCTAACCATAAAAACCAGGTTTTTCGAACTATTTATAAAAAACAAAAACATAATAAAAGGACTCTAATTGCTGAAAATCTGTCAAAACGCGGCTGGGTCAACGGACCTCGTGACGGGCCGTCGTGGTCACGACGGGCCGTCATGGTCTCTGTCATCCTATACTTTACAAATCCTTCTGCTGCTTTCTTCATTACCCTCGACGAACAAGTATGATGGACCATTTCAAGCACGACGGTCCATCGAGGGTCTCCGTTCTATAACACTTAAGCTTCTTGGAATTTGGGTACTGGACTACTTCTTTGATCATCACGACAAACCAGCAGGACGGACCGTCATGGCTACGACGGTCCGTCATGCACTTCGTAACCCCACACTTGGTCAGACTTCCCCATCTTCCTTTAGAAGCTTCACTACGATGCCACCTACGGACGGTCACAGGCACAACGGACTGTCACAAGCTCCGTAGGTGGTAACTTTTCTGCATTTCTTGCTAAAAAACTTCCGCGTTCATCTTTAGACAGATTTCCTGCAAATAAAGGGAAACTCACATAAAAATCAATACAAAAAGGCTTTTGGACACACACTAAACTTAAGGAAAAAGCATTAAAAATATCGTGAAACCACGGTATATCTCTACCCCACACCGAAAAGAGGTGGAATCACCAGCCAAAGTGAAACAAAAAACATGCTAGCGTATATAGGGGATTGAACCCTTCTAGATCCCTGTGTTGGATACATAGGTTCAAAGACTAGAAGATATAAGGAGACCCATAACCGTCTGGAAAGACAGTCTCATCTCATGAGAATTACACGAACCTCTACCTTCCCAAAAGAAGAAATCGCCACTTATAGCTAGCCTATCGGTGCTCGGTATAATGTTTCATTATATTTATTTCATACATCATAGAAGCTGGCTTCTAGTATGAGGGCATCATTGCTCATTAGATGATTTCTCATCTCATCATTAGTATCAAGTATGCGTTAACTTTAATACTTTGATTAGAGTGTTCATAGAGACTGCTCTCTTCATTAAGGTTGCACTCTCATAGGTGAGTACGTTTTGGTAACATTTACTTAGGCTCATTTGAGATTGCTCTCATATTTCACATTAGCCTCTTATCATATTGTCACCACATTCATTTGTATTAGCACACTTTCCCTTCATAATTACTCACCCCTTTTTACGTGAATGATCATTTCATCGTATGCCAATGCACTTGGCCTTTTAGTGTGTTTCACACTCCTACTTAACCCTTCTAGGGTCTCATCATTCATCACATAACATCTTAGGTTCACTTACTTTATAAACGTATGCTCGACTTATGAGTCCACACACACAAAAGCCATGAGGCTTCATTCATAGTTCATTTAAGTGATTCATATTGCCAAAGATTATGTGGTACAAGACTTATGCATCTTGTAAGTATGCCAAGGTCTCAATTCGATTCCTATATGCAGCATTCATTAATTATTTAATCACGTAAGACTTATGTGTCAACATGGAATTGGGAAAGGGAACCCTATTTCAAATCCCTTGTATAATACTTTAATATTTTCTTTATGATTTTCATTGACATAAACTTCTTGACTAGGGAACCCGAGATCAATTCCCTACACCTCCACTTCCTTTCTTTCTTTTCTTGATTCTTTCCTTAAACATTTTGGATTTGGGGACCCAAGATCGAATCCCCACGCCCACATTATTTTGTTTTTCTTTCTTTACATAATCGCTTCGTTTAGACTAAGAGGGTGTGGTATCGAACCCCCACAGCCTCACATTATTTTTAATTGCATTTCTCCTTACCTTCTCATTCGGCTAAGTGGTTGTGGGTTCGAATCCCACATACCTCTTTTTTATTGTTTCTTTATTACATTTTCTCCTTTCTCCTTCATCCGTTCAAGGGGTTATGGGTTCGAACCCCACACGCCCTATTTCATTTTCTTTTATTTTTCTCATAACTTTTCACTTGAGCTTTACCCCATTTTGAATACCCCTTACCACATTTTATTATTTAATTTTTTATAACTTGTATATGGTGAGGTATTGGGTTCAATCCCCACTGACCTCATGCATTAAAAAAGTATTTTTAAAAGCAACATTTTTAACAGTAATCTGCCGAAAACAAATTTCAAAAATGCTGGAAATTTGTTCACCCTTTTATGCAGTCCATTTTCTCCACTTTTCAATGTTAGATTCAGGAAAAAATTTTGTGTAACATCTAGTGCATCTTTAGGTGAGTTTTCATGGTTACTTTCGGGAATTTAATCACCTTTTTGCAGTCCATTTTCTCACCCTTTTTTAGTTAAACATTAAGACATTTCGAGTAGTTATTAGGGAGATATTTAGGTGCATTTTCAAGGTTACTTTCAATCAAGAATTTTCATTCAATTCAGCAACGTTGAACTCATATGAACATCACGTTTTTAACATATTCATACACGTAAAATAGAACAATTTAACATGTCAAATTCCATGCTTCAAGCCGAGACCAAAATCTCAGTATACACGTGCATCCACAAGTTAACAAATCACACATTTTCTGAAACACTTCTTTCATTTCTACATAATTCCGAATACACATTCAAACACGTAATCACAACCAGCCCTAAAATCATCTACCAGAAGTCATAGCAACACATACTTGAATCCTTCAAAGGATCTAATAACATAGGCATGGAATGGGGACAACCTTAATTTTTATTGTGAATAGTCTGAACCTTAGGGGTCTCTTGGGAAAGACCAAGAGGGAAGAAAATCCATACCTAGAGTCGTTCAAATTGTTCTTACGTGTTGCCAAAATCCCCCCACTAAGCCAACGTCTCACCACCAAATTCGCAAGCACAATCCGTAGAGAACTTGGTTTTTGGTTTTTGTTTTGAAGCTTATTTTGCTTTCTGAGTTTGAGCGTTCAAGTTCTTGATGAACGTCATATATTTTTTCTCTGTTCTTTTGTTTTACAGAAAGTTGAGCGAGTAAATAAGGTGAGAATAGAGAGAGACATGAGAATGTGTTAGCTTAGGATTAGGAGATTAGGTGGAGATTTAGTCAAATTAGGACTTCTGTTAATTGTTTAAAAATATGATTTTTAAAGGTAGGCAAAATTACCACAAAGCCCCTGCAAAATCAGATTATAATCATCAATTAATCCACCTAATTGTCGCTTCCACCAAGGCTCGAACACGGGTGAAGTCTAACTTGCGAAAAAAGTTAATTTCGGCCAATCCCTACCCAAATTGACCCTCATCTTTAAATTAATTAATTAATTAATTAATTAGGATAATTACAATACTACCCCTATCTTGGAAAAGACAATTTTACCCCTATACCCTCCAAACCTAAGATTACCCATTTTAAGTCTGGTAAAACTCATCCGGGTGAATCTCTTCAATTTGGCTGCCTTACTTGGTTGGTTCTCACCTTGCCTAGATCAACTAACTCACCAAGTTGGTTGTCTTGGTTATTGAATAGGTTCGGAGGTAGGTGTACGCGCAACAAGTCGTGTGAACTCGGTCTAATCCATGCATTCTAGGTACGTTTAAGCATTACTTACCACAGTCATTTTCATGTTGTGAGATTATACCCTCGTAGGAACATTCGCCCTGAATGAAACTTCTAGTTATCTTGTACAATGCCAGTCAATTTATAACATAAGTACTTTACACAGTCAAGCAATATCAACAAATAATAGAGGAGACAAGGAAACTTAGACTCAAGAGTAAGGAGTCTAAACTCAAGAGCTGAAAAGATGAGGATAGCGGGATCTCATATCGGCCACGGCCTCCTTCACAGAAACCTCAACAAGATGGTTCCTCCACAATACCTTCATTGTGGCAACCTCCTTGTTTCTCAGCCGCTTTACCTGCAGGTCTAAAATCTCAACAAGAATCTCCTTATAGGAAAAGTCTTCATCAACCTCCAAACCTTCAACATGCAGAATCAATGCTGGATCACCTAGGAACTTCTTTAACATAGAGACATGAAAGACTGGATGAAGAGAAGCTAGCTCCGCAGGCAACGCCAACTCATAGGCCACCTCACCCACATGATGTAGAATCTCGTATGGCCCGATGTACCTAGGACTCAACTTCCCCTTTCTAGCAAACCACATCATCCCCTTCATGGGTGATAAATTCAAGTATACTTTGTCACCAACATCAAACTCTACGGGTCGTTTCCTATTATCTACATAAGACTTCTGCCGACTGTAAGCAGTAGCCAACCTGTCCCTTCTCACTCTGACCTTCTCTAAGGCCTCATGAATTATCTATGGACCAAAAATTGATGACTCTCAAACCTCGAACCACCAAACTGGAGACCTACACCTCCTACCACACAGTGCCTCAAACGGTGCCATCCCAATACTGGAGGGATAGTTGTTATTATATGAGAACTCTATTAATGGAAGATGGTCATCCCACGCCCTCAACATGTTTTCCAATGTCTGAATGGTGCGCTCTGCCTACCCATCTGTCTGAGGATGGAAGGCAGTTTAGAGCTTTACCTTCGTACCTAAGCTCTTTTGGAAGTATCTTCAGAAATGCAAAGTGAACTCAGCCCATCTATCTGAAATGATAGACACATGATTCCCATGCCACCTTATAATCTCATCAATGTAGAGTCTCACATAATTCTCGGCCCTGTAAGTCGACTTCACAGGGATAAAGTGGGTAGACTTAGTCATCCTGTCCACAATAACCCATATGGAGTAATGTTGTCTCCTAGTCTTCAAAAGACCAATCACGAAGTCCATGTTAATGGCCTCCCACTTCCAAGTAAGAACCTCAATCATCTAAGTGAGACCACCAGGATTAAGGTGCTCCGCCTTAACCCACTGGAAATTTGGACACTTGGCTACATACTCAGAAATGTCCTTCTTCATTCCATCCCACCAATAGATCTGCTTGAGGTCATGATACATCTTGGTGGAACCTGGATGTATCAAATACCTGGAACCATGGGCCTCTGCAACAATCGTTGTCCGCAAATCATCCACATCTGGTACACACAGCCAGTCTTGGTACCTAAGTATGTCGTCACCTCCCAAAGCAAAGGACTCATTCATTTTTTTGAGCACTGAGTGCTTCAACTCCATCAAAACAGGATCAAGATGCTGACCCTTCTTGACTTCAACTACCAAGGATGATTCAGAACTAGGATAAAATGAAACAACCACGCCAGTCTGTGTGCATCCTTCACCAACTCCTTTTTACCATCATCAACGTGGGTTGTACTCCCCATGCTCAACCTGCTCAAGAATTAGCTACAACATTTGCTTTACCTGGATAGTAGTGGACAATTATATCATAGTCCTTCAACAGCTCCAACCATCTCCACTGACGTAGATTTAACTCTCTTTGTGTGAACATGTACTGGAGACTCTTGTGGTCTGTGAACACATCCACTGCACTCCTTACAAGTAATGCCTCCAAATATTCAATGCAAACACCCCAGCTGCCAACTCCAGGTCATGAGTGGGATAATTCTTCTCATGAATCATGATTTGTATGGACGCATAGGCTATCACCTTACCACCCTGCATAAGAACACAACCCAAACCAACCCTAGATATGTCCCAATAAACAACGTAATTATCCCACATTTTGGTAACGTAAGCACTGGGATGAAGTGAGTATGTCCTTGAGCTCCTGGAAACTCTCCTCACAAGTCTCCGCCCATTTGAACTTGGCTTTCTTCTTAGTCAAAGCTGTTGGTGGGGTAGAAATGGAAGAAAAACCCTCAGGGAACCTGTGGTAGTAACCAGCTTTTCTCAGAAAGCTACCGATATCGGTAGGAGTAAGAGGTCTTGGCCAGTTCTTAACAGTCCCAGTCTTCCTGGAGTCCACCTCCACACCCTGATTGGACATAACATGACCCAGGAAGAACACAGATCTAAACCAGAATTCACACTTGCTGAATTTTGCATACAACTGATGTTGTCTAAGTACCTGCAAGGTTAGTCTCCAAAGTTGTTCATTCTCTTCCTTGGTCTTAGAGTAGATAAGGATGTCATCAATGAATAATATGACAAAAAAATCAAGGTATTCACGGAAGACTCGGTTCATGAGGTCCATAAATGCAGCTGGTGCATTAGTGAGACCGAGTGATATGACCTAGAATTCATAATGACCATAACGGGTACGGAAGGATGTCTTTGGGATATCTTCATCCCTAACCCTAAGCTGAAAATACCCGTAGCAAAGATCAATCTTCAAGAAGAAACTAGACCCTTGGAGCTGATTGAATAATTCATCTATTCTGCGAAGAGGATACCTATTCTTTATAGTGACTTTGTTGAGCTGCCGATAATCGATACACATCCTAAGGGTTATATCCTTCTTTTTCACAAACAACACTGGAGCACCCAAGGGGATATGCTCGGCTTGATGAAGCCCTTATCTGTGAGATCTTTTAACTGCAACTGCAACTCTTTGAGTTCAGCTGGAGCCATTCTGTAGGGAGGAATTGAAATCAGTTTGGTCTCGGGATCTAGGTCGATACCAAAATCAATCTCTCGAGGGGGAGGGACTCCATGAAAATCATCAGGGAAAGCATCTTGGAACTCATTCACTACAGGCAGATAGTCTATGGAAGGAATGTCATGATCTAAATCATTGACATCACAAGATGACATAACAATCCCTTGGACATAATTTTACTATCTTTTAGGTTCGAAATTAAGGGACTTGAACGACTGAAATTGTACCGCTCCCTGACCAGCACTAATTCATTAGGGGAATAGAATCTCACAACCCTACTTCAACAATCCATGAAGGCATAACATTTATGGAGCAGTCCATACCAAATATAACAACGAAGTCATTAATGGGTAACTCAACAAGGTCTGCACACATGTCTTACCAAGACCTGATGGTTACATTCTTTCAACAAAGCTGGTATGTATAACATTAATGTAAAATTACCACAAAGCATAACATTTGTTTCAGTTTCCTGTAGAAAGTAAGAGAACACAAACTCTCTTTGGATGGACCATCAATGACAATGAAAAGATAGTAGCTCGAAGAGGGAAAAAGGTGAATGTGGAGATTTCCTAGGCATCCAAAGCATCACAAAACACCTCACATTCAAATGAAATATTCAGTTAGGGTTCATATGTATAACACTAATTAATGCTACAAGTAGATCTAAATAAAGGTTAGAATAAGAAACAAACAACACATTGTTGAAATTCAAGAGTTACTGATTTTAATCACCATAATTTGAAAAACATAAACTAAAGAAAAAGAGAATATTTGGAGAAAACATAATAGAATAAAAAATACAATGAAGATACAAAAGCAGATTATCAAGCACTACTCACTGTCTATGTCTTCCTCAAACTCTTCCTCTTCCTGATCCTCTTCATCCTCCTCCTCCTCCTCAGTCTCCTCGGTTTCATATTCTTCTGTTGATTCTATTTTAATTTCATAAGTTGAGGTTTAACAATTTCAACATCCATGAATTTAAAGTTGTGACATTTTTTACATGGACATCTAAATTTATCACCACTCAACCGATTCTGTTTTGAGCATGCAAATTGGATAAATTTATCCACACCTGTTACGAAACTAGTGTTTATAGCTCCTCGATCATCCAATCTGTCATACATCAATCCACGCTCTACATTACTCATGTTTCTATGAATGCTTACGAACAGAACTATTAATAAAAAGTACAATTTGATTAACCAAAAGGTACTTTAATTCGTATTCATCAAATTTAGTCAAAATATACAGATCGAACTAACATAAACAATTTCTGAAATTTCTTACTAGGAAAATTTGAAAAAATCTTACAAGCTCTCAGAACTTAACTATATTTTAACTTTTCCCCACTGATGAATTCATTCTAATTTCAGTCAACTTACAGAATAATAAAGTTTTAATTTCCAATCAAGTTACTGAAGCATTCTTATGTTAATCAAGATTCTAAAGCATTTTATGTCCAGACTACTTACTTTAGAGTATAAATAATACTTTATTTAATAAATAAGGAACAAGTAGTGCAAACATACAAATAACAAAACACCAAACACATAGAAAGATGAGCAAGTCCTTCAAATAGAGCTAAACCAGGGGTAAAAATAAAGAGTAAGGCTTACTTCTAATGAATATCAACCAGATCCTCATATTAGGTTAGAATAGTAGTGCCTGTAATATTTTAATCAGATTGTCTTGGTTATTAACAAGAACATTTAACAATAACATCAACTTGTCTTGGATATTATCAAGAACATGAAACAATAACAAAACAAGTAACAAATATACACTTGATATAAATGAGTTGTTGTATTGAGTTTCATAAACACTTATGAAGTGAGTGGTTAATCATGAGCCCTCCAGAACAAGTCGGTCAGTCCACTCCCGTAAGATACATTTCATTCAAATTCTAGATAATTTTCTTTTTACGACAAATTATGGGCTTTCTAAATCAAAAGTTCTCTTATCTTACTTTCATCCATAATCTAATTACAAAGTATCAAACCTTACTAAAAAAGGTTTTGTATAAATGTAAGGATATAAATTATTTTCATGATTTCAAAAAATAAAAACATTAAGAAGGATGATGATAAAAAGAAGAAGAAAAAGGCGAAATAGAACACTTACTGGATGTCAATGTATTTCTTCAAGTTTCATATACACCGAATGGAAATGTTTTTCTTCGAAAAATCTGAGGTAGAGAAAAAAACGTTCAATCAAAATCGTAATTTTAACCCCAAATCACCTAAATCGGTATGTTCAACACCAAAATACTCAAACAAAATTCGTTCTACAAATGAACCATACAACACTAACAAACTCAAAAGTGTTAGATAAAACCAAAAATCCTTCCTAATATCATTGAATCAAATCATTTTGAGGTGATTTTAAAGCATAAAATGTATTTTAACACCTAAACAAATCAAACAGGTTTAGAAAATGATGATAACATTTTCAAAACCTAAAAGGAAATCTTGTCATCTTTCACATCAAATCAATACAATTTACCATGATCAAAAGATTTAATTAAGTAAAAAATATATATTACATAACCATGGTCAGGTAAAAAGAGTCATGTATATTCAAACATATGATATGCATATGTGTTTGCGGAGAGTCAAGGGAACATCACGGAGATGCTATTCACCTTCAAACAAGTAGAAAACTAATGCACAACAACTAGAACACTAAGATCATCAACCAACTGCACATGACAAGGGAACAACATGAGAGACAAGTTGTCACACAGTAAATGACAATCGAATGCTTAGCAGAAACATAAGCATTTCTGCCATATTTTCAGAGAATGATGGAAATCATGCATATGAAAAAAAAAAAGGAAAATGAATTATAGTACCAAAACAACTACCACAGGGTTAACTCTGAGAAATTTTAATTATTGTACATAAAACTACAGTCAATGGTTTTATTCACTTAGTTAACACACTCCACTATTAAATTAAGCTACTATGAAATTCATTTAAAAGCAACCCCAAATGGTAAACTCAAGCTAACAACATTGTGCATTTTGTAATTAAGTTATCCCTCAAATCCCTAAAGGACGCCATATGTCTCACACGCGAAGAACAAAACTACTTAAACTGATCACTAGGTTTAGAGAGGTCTTCACATATTTGATAAAAATAGCACATTACAAAAATTCTACTCATCTGTGGACAAAAGAGGGGGAGGGGAGGAAAAAATAGAGGATGAAATCTCAATTATTTTCTTCCACAGGTATCATTAACACAATATTTATTTCTATAGTCAATACACATTATAAGTGAAATCTCAATTTTTCTATGCCAAGTACCGAACATCCTAACAGATTCACTACACTATAGAATGAAATATCTCAACTCGAAGTGATAAAAGCAAGAGAAGGGATGAAAGATGAAATAAATCAATCGCATGCCAGTCGCAAGTTAATTACAGTAAAATTCAGTAAATGATAGAACAACATATAAATAAAATGGGTGGAGTTTTGAGGAGAGAAAAGTATAAACAAAAAAGTCAATCACTTCTAACAACTACCAAATCAATGTTCCAAAAAGCTAATTTTTTTAATTAAGACGATGAACAGAAAACAACAACTTTTTCTATATAAGTTTGGCATAAAGGCACAGGATTGCAGTGGGTTGATTATAAGATTGGAAATAATGTTACTATAGTTAAAATACGACAAATCGTGTAACGACTACCAATGATTCACATAGTTGACACTAACTAGTTTCAAAATTGGAATTGAGGCATTATTGATTGATTCATGAACTAAAAGAGCCAAAATAAGAACATATCAAACCGCAAATCAGCACAAGACATATACAGTTTGTTTAGATGATACAGACACCACCAAAACTTCACCATCAACAAAGATACAACAAGTTTTCATCTAAAAAACACAAAATCTGCAATTTTTCACCTCGATAATAAAGAAAAATCCTTAAAAAGTAAAACTTTGTACAAATAACATCCATACTATAAGCACCAGAATAATTCAAATCTAACAAAACACCCAAAAATGAACTTTTATTTGTACAAAGGAGATGAACATAAGAATATTTTGTAAAAAGTATCACCAAACAAAACTCCATCTCCAATAATAATTTCAATTAAAATAAAAAATATTTGATTTTCCCCTGCAAGTATCACTTCCACTCCTTTCAAGGATTTTTCAAGGGCTAGGCATCCCGACAACTGAATCACTGCACAATCATGCCTTGCATAGAGGATATGAGCAAAAATAAATTACCTTTCACCTGAGAAAGTAGAAGTGTGGGAATATTTATAGACTGAGGATGAAGAAGACGAGAGATGAGACGGGAGCTGAGATGGGAGTTCACCTGAGTAAGAAAACCCTATTTTTAGGAAAAATGTGTTATTCTTCCCTTTTTGTTTTGAGCTAAGTCAAGAAAGTTCCAACTAAGTTAAAGTTTTTGCAACAAACTTAGTGACGGATTATGACATCCGTTGCAACTAAAAAGTATTTATTTAGAATAGATTTTAGCGACAGAAAATTTCGTCACTGTATAATTTAAAATTCATAAAATACATTTATTAATTTAGCAACGATTTTACGTCACAAATTTCGTCGCAAAAAAATTAAAAATTTTGTCACACCCATTTTGTTGCAAAATTAGTAGCAAAAATTAGGGCGCCAAACTTTCGCGCTATTTTATAGCGACCAAAAAAATATTTCATCGTCAGTTCGTCGCTATATTGTAACTCAAAAAATTATTAGTAATTTTTGCAACAAAATGGCTATTTTTTTTTGCTGATCCGTCGCTATTTATTGACAGAATATACGTCGTCGCAAATATCCGTCGTTAGACACTGTTTTTCTAGTAGTGAACCTTGTAAAGGAAAAGAAACAAGAATCAAAGAAAATATCCACATCTTAAAATCGTATGGGGCAATAAAGGAAAGGAAAAGTGGTGGAACTTCTATTGTCTGAGTATTCATATTTTGTCAAAAAAAATGCAAGAAATTCTTTTGGTGTGAACCAGTGTTCATTGTTGATATGAAATTGGTATACATATCGAAAAAAGTTGTATACACTTTGTATACTATTTATATAACAAAACACAATTACTAGTTACAATTGTCTTGAAATTGATATTCTTTTGGTATTAATCTGGTATGAACTAGTGTTTTTACTTTTGGTATGAAATTGGTATTACATTGACAAAAAGTTTGTATGCATTTGGTATACTATTTATATGAAAAAACACAATTACTAGTTGCAATTGCCTTAAAATTCATATTCTTTTGGTATGAAATAGGTATGAAATTGATACCCCGATAAATTTGTGGGCTATTATTTTTTTTGGGGAAATTTTTCAAAATGTCAATATTTTAACATTTAATAGGATCCGTTGTCAACACTTTCAATATTTAGGAAAAATGTCAATAATAGTTCATTATGTATTTTATTTAAGATTTTATTATTTGTTTTAATTGAATGAATAAAATCGTTAAATAATAGAAAGGAGAAATTTAAGGGATAGAATAATTTTAAAAAGGAACAATGTATTAAAAGTTTCATTAGTTAAAAAAATCAAAGCTAAATACTTCATCGGTGACCCTATTGTTCATCAACTTTTTAATATCGATATTCAAGATTCAATTGAAAATACTCAATCTCTGATCAATTTATTTGGATTGAAATCTATTATTTTTTTCTCTTTGGTAAGATAGATTTGAACAAAATATAATAAAAAAATTATTGACAAACAACTTTGGAGAATAATTTTTCTGCTGGAAATACTATTTTTTCTGTTTGATAAGATAAATACTGCATTTCCTTCGTACATTAAGAGAAGAAAAATAAAAATCAAATAAATAAATAAATGTGAATCCAAAATTCAAAATAGTACACCAACTAAATTCAAAATAACAGTGGGTAGATTTTTGCAGGCAAAAACAGTTCCCTGCATAAACGAGTTTTGTAAGAAAAAACACATAACTAGGCAAGCATATAAAAAAGTTCTTCAAAGCTTAACTTAGAAACCACTTCACATAAGTACAAATTTATACCATAATATAACTTATAATCCACACCAGATAGATACAATAATTATTATGATCTAATGAATACACCAAATATATCATTCGGAATAGAATATGAAAATCCATCACTGGTTGTTTAAAATGAATATAAATGTATAAAATTGATATGTATCTTAACTTGACTGGATATAAATAACACTCTTGCAATGTTCGTAATTAGAAAATGATACACAGAGCATAATAAATATACACACATGTAAATACAATAACATGTAAAACTCATAACACAACTGCAATAAATATGTCATAATAAATATAAACACTCAAATAACAAGGAGGGAATACAATATGAAGTATCATAACTATTGGTTTTAAAGGAATACAAATGTATAAGTTAATATGTATCTTAATTTAATTTGATACAAACAACAATCTCACAATGTCAATAACTAGAAATGATATACAAAGTATAATGAATGCAAAAACCTATAAGTACAATAACATATAAAATCATACAACACAAATACCATATATATATATACCATGATGAATACAAAATCATTTAATAAGAATTCATTAATACAATCTGAAATAACATCATTAATATCCAAATTATAAAAAAAAAATCTTTAATTTACTGAATACATATCAATGTACACACCTAGAAAAAGATGATTTCACGTATGTGGTATTTTATCATAACTAAAAAAATACCTATAGATACAAAAATAAAATAAAAGTGGGAATGCAATAAACAACTCTGTTATGAATTTGAAGAAGATTTTGCGCATTTAATTGGTCTTGTAAATGTTTCGATCATCTCTCTTCCATCATTTTAGCAATAGATCTTACATTATCCTCTATTTCTTGAATAATAGTAGATACAATGATGAAAAATCGCTAGAAAATTATTGATTAAGTTGGATACCTCTAGTATTTCTCTTAGATTCTGTCATTGGAGAGTGATTTAGAGTTTATCAAACCCTAAACGTGATTTCAACTACACACACCAATTTTAAACAATTTAAACAAAAATAAAATCATAACACAAATCTTTAAAAAGGGATAAAGATATATACCTTAATCAAAGGGATTGTGCGAATATTTTTATAAAATATATTGTCCAATTCTTGAAAGAAAATGAAAAAGACCAAAAAAGGAAGGCACAAAGAGAGGTGAACTTTGAAATGGAGAAGAATTGGAAGATGAAAATAAGAGAGAGAGAGAGAGAGAGAGAGGAAAATAGTTCTTTTTTAAAAACATATGAGAAAGAATTAATTGAAAAATATATAATTAAGGTGATAATAGGAAGTAAATTAGGATACACACTCTTTTTTAAAATAATGACATTGTGATATTTTTACTAATATTTTTAAAGTGTGAATATTTTTACTAATTAAGTTGCATTTTCTGACTAGTTTACTAATTTTTCCTTTTTGGGTATATATATGCATTAAATTGTATAAAAGTTTGTATCAATTAGTAAAATTTAGTTTTGTATGTATAAACATCTTACTATATGAAATATATATGAAATTTATTACTTCAACAAAACTTATAGAATATTATACTCTTTATTGATATTTAGAATGCATATAAATTGATTGTGACTTCGTAATTTTAATTTTGTACTTGTACATATCCTACAATATGAAATCGGTATGGAAATTAGATACCCCAAATAAATTTGTAATCATTATATTTTTTATTGGTATTTTGAAAGTGTAAAAAAATTGATACCCAACTACCCATGAGTAAAGAGAATCAAATGGTGTATTATTTTTAAAAAGTGTATTAAAATTGGAATATATCAATTATTAAGTTTACTATAGTATGTATAAATATATCACTGCATGAAATAGGTATGCTATTTGATACCTCAACAAATTTGAAATTATTATATCTTTATTATTGTTTAAAAAGTATATAAAATTGGTACCCAACTAGGCAACTACCCACTAGTAAACAACAAATTGTGTATATTTTTAAAAAGTATATTCAAATTAGCAATAAGAAGTTTAATATAATATATATAAATATTTTACAATATAAAACAGGCATGAAATTACAATATATAAGATGCTTATTGTAAATGTAGCATTTTCAAACATAAACTAATTATCCACTTCATGCAGATTGATACAAAAAATATATTCATCTAAAAACATTGCTAAAGATATCACATTTCGAAAATAAAAATGCATATTTTGATTTTTTAAAAACAATTTCAAAATAAAAAACCGCCTGAAGATAATATCAGAAAAATACTATTACGTGATATAATTTTTTTAAAAAAATTAACAACCAAAAGGGAGGAAAGAAGAACTAGAATAGAAGATTGATACTACTAATTAGGAAATTGATAACAACTAAAATAGTGACCAATAAATTGAGAAAAATATAGGGTATTGATATCCTATCATAATGTTATTTATTGAAAATAAGAAAGTCCTGTTATAACTAGTAATATCATTCTTCAATATGTTATTTATTAAACTAGGTAATCAAATGGGCAAATTATATATATAGCAAATAAAAGATGCACAATTATAGGCTATAGCAAACATTTTAAAATTGTGTTCCGTAGTAAAATGTTTCCTTTTCTTACTTGACCCATCAATAACATGTCACGATCCAAAAATGGGCGTGATGGCACTCGTCTTATCTCACCAAGACAAGTCAGTCTAACCCAATAATTTTGATAAAATGCGGAAATAAAACCAAAGTATGATAACGGTTACTAATACGGAAACAATTCACTCAATTCCCAAAACCTGGCACGTGCACAAGCCTCTAATGTAAATACTAGAATTGAAATAAAAATATGAGTCTAACATGAAGTTATTTTTCAAGTAAAAACAAAGTCATAAACTGGAGTAGGAAAGTTCGCTGAGATGACAAGCAACTACCTCACAATCCTCCACAAGATGTCTCGGAAACGAAGAGAATGGAAGGTATCACGAAAATTCGGGCTCGTAAGCTACAAAAATTTATAGAAGCAAGGGGTGAGTACCAAACCATGCGGTACCCAACAAGCAAACCTCTAAACACAAGTTAAGAGAACAAAATACGGGTACTCCTTACATCCTATCTGAACCTCCACACTACAAACAACTCACAGTTTACCAAACACTCAACTCAATAACCACACTTTATTAGTTTATGTATTCTCAATAATAACTCAATATTGAACAGTCACAATTTTCACAGAGAAACACTAACAAGATCAGCAAAACACGTATTCAAGTTCATCAATAATAAAAATTGAGTAATGTCATGAGATGCAATGTCAAGTACAGTGATGCATGTCTTTCCAAACAATACACACCCGCTGTCTCTCAGTATGGGACCCATGGGGGACATATCTGTCCATGCATCTGTCGCGGCGCACGACACGACCCTCGATAATAGTAACCGTCGCGGCACGCGATACGTCCCTTGAAATATAATATCCATCACGGCGCGCGATACGACCCTCAAAATAGTACATCCTCTTATCACATAACTCTTATCACAACCATGTTTCAAATGCAGTGTGAATTACATACTAAAATAAAAATGAGGAGATAGTCATTTTGATAACAAAGCACAATTTGCAACAAGGAATACAACACCAACAAATAAGCAACAAGTCTCCAAATCATTCTCAACACCACACAAGGAAATACACAAATTTCATACGCTTAACAAAAGTTTAAAAATTCACTTGCCTCAAATAGTAGACTAATCACTTCGGAACTTGAGTCTTCCCTTTTTGTTGAACTTCCAACTCAAAACAATCTATTCAAATAAGTAACCACGATAAGATTTTTGAAAACTAACAATACCTATATGTCTATCTTAGACCCAAAAATTCACCCAAATTTATAATAAAGTCCCTATGTCTTGATGCCAATTAATATTCCAACTCTCATATTTATCAAATTCAAGTCAAAGGTTAAGACTACAACCTTAATTGCTTTTATATAATATAATCCATCTGATATTTAATTATCTATCTCAATATATAAAATTTAAAATTATAATGCGATTAAAAAAATAAAAATAAAAATCTAACCAAATTAGTGACCGAAATAATTTGCACATTATTATCACATAACCCTCCAAACTACCCTATCATAAGGCCATTAANATAACATATACTATTATTCTGAAACTATTCCAACTTTCCAGATTGTTACTCTAACCCACTTCATATACCAATTCAATCCTCTTTTCCTCACATTTTGTTTATTTTATAACTCAATTGTCAACATAATATAATAATTATAACAATAATAATAAAGAATTTGGAGAAACACTAAAATCAACCCACATACTAACATGTATATAAATTAAAGGCAGTAACATCAGTCAACTTTTAGGAAAAATTTGCAACACTTTCAATGTGAGCCAAACGCCCCACTATCACCTTATAACCATTCCAATAATTAGACCATACAGTTACCCACGAAAACTTGTCTCTCAATTTCCAAGAAGTCACATGTAACAACAATAACTTCTAAAATCAATATGCTACTCTTTATCCTCACCTTAGAAAAAATATGAATTGCCTCATGAATAACAATTCATTATGAAATTTAAAAGTTCCAATTTGAAATCTCACCTGGATGCAGTTCGCAACTTGCGATGCCGAAACCCTTGTCCCCCGCTCCTTTTTCCCCCTTTTTACTTCTTTTCTCAATTAATTATGTACTAAGAGAGATAAATTTAAACTCACTTGTTTTTATTGAATATAGGCTAAATGGTATAGGGTCTTAAATAAATTATCACTTTAGCCCATTAACTATTGATTAAACCATTGATCTACAATTATTCATTAATTATTTGACTCAAGTTATAGAATATTTAAAATTTCCAAAAATGACCTCTAGGTCATCACACAACGTCAGAAGGATTATTCACACCTCAATCCACAAATCTACTTGGGTCATTATTGAGTTTGAATATGATCTCTTGCATGGTATTAGAATTAGACAATGAACTTGTGAGTTAGATCCAAGGAAAACAATGGGTGTCCAACATTATTTTCAACATGCAATGGTATACCTCTTGTGAATCTGAT
Organism: Solanum pennellii; assembly: GCF_001406875.1. Lineage (NCBI taxonomy): Eukaryota > Viridiplantae > Streptophyta > Magnoliopsida > Solanales > Solanaceae > Solanum > Solanum pennellii. Next base: position 35,478,759 of record NC_028646.1, read on the forward strand.
GGAGATTGGCATCTATTGTTTGAACAAAAAATCTGAAGGGATTAAGAAGTGAAGTGAAAAAATATTTTTAAGAAATTCAAAAAAATTACAAAAATTGATAACATAAGATGAGTTTTAGGCGGTATCTTGAAATTTATGAAATACTTTTGAAAAACCGCAAGGTCGTGCGTGCTAGAGAAGTTGAAAATTTGAAATTGAAATTGTGGAGAAATTGAAGGAAAGAAGAAATATTGTATAATATAAAGGGAAAAGAGAAAAAAGAGGGTTCTGTTTTGGGGGAAAACTTCTATACAATTTGATGGGCCTGATATAGCAAACTAACCGATATTTTGCCTTTTAAAGAAAATAACTGAAAGGAGAGTTATTTCATTTATTTACCTTCCTTAGTTTGTCATTCTCCACAATTATCCCTTTTAAATACCTCGTATCTCATATTTTGGTATTTTAAATGTTGTGCGATTTTACTAATAACTTTCTTCATATATTACTATTCACGCTTATAAATTTATTTAACTATTTAAATTTAGATTTCATATAATTTATCTTACTTGTAAATTAACTTTTTCACAATATGAGCATATTGTGAAATATGAGCATATCAATTAGGGAAATTAATAAAATTAAATGCTTAAACTTTTTATATTTCCACACAAAACTTTCAGATGAAAACTAAAGAAAGCGTAATTCTAAATTCAAGAAAGAAATTCAATTCACACATCTAATAATTAATTAACATTTTGTAGAAAAAAATTGCATTAAAATAATAAATACATAAGCGAGCCAAAATATCAATTTTATATAGAAACCAAATAATTTTGTAATCCAAATGACTACATAAATATGAAGAAGTTAAAAGTAAATATCAATTATCTCATAAATCAATATGTGGAAGAGTTTTGATTTTTAGTAAAGAATTATAGAAAGTTAGAATGATAAATGATACAATTGTGACTTTTATTCTTATAAATTAAAATAAAAGGAAAAATTGGGATAAAGAGTTGAAAAAAAAATGTTTTTGCCCTAGTGCAATATTTTCTTATTTCTAACTTTAATCATGATTCATCATGAAATATAATAAATATTAGTGAATATTGAGAATTCTTTTTGGAGAATTACAACTTCCCTTTTGTTAAACAATTATTTAATAAGTAATTATCTTATTTTTAATTGACTTATTATGTAAATATTGTTTACATTTTTGAAAATTAAAACAAAAATCTCATAATTAAGCAAGTTAAGTGGATTTGTTTTTTTTTTCAAGCTATTTGAAAAGATATTTCATTAGACTACTTTAATTTAATAAATTTTCACTCTTTTGGGAGAAATGAAATATTTGAGTGATAAATATTTATGTTTTTAAATTTACTATAAAGAATAGAAATAAGTAGATTAGTAAAGCGTGAGATATTTAAATTCTTACAATAAGTAATAGAAATTAATGAAGTAGTAATTTACACATTTTTTTTAAATAATTATAAATAGAAATGTAGTGGAAATCACAACAACAATAGCAAATGAGAAAAAAATAAACAAGTAGGATCCTTGGCCAAAGAGAGGTATCAAATCATTTTTAATATCTTGTTTTATATTATATATAGATAGATATAGATTTTTCATTATTTATGGAAAAATGAAAGGTTGGAGTGATAAATTTAAATTTATAACAAAGAATAAGAATGTGGAATAATAAATTTTGGGACATTTAAATTTTTACAATAAAAAATATAAATGAATGGAGAAAGTAGTAATTGACACTTTTTGAAATAATAATATAAATTAAAATATAGTAAAATTTATTTTTTTAAAAAAAGAGAAAATAATAAATAAAATATTTGGTAAAGAGAAGTGTCATATCATCTTGTCTACCGTGAGAAAATAGGAATGATGATAAGTTAATAGTGATAATTGAGAATTAATTCTAATATTTTCTTATTTTTCTTAATTAATTCTGAAGGAATAAGAATAATGATGTCACGACCCAAAACGGGCCGCGACTGACACCCACACTTATCCTACTATATGAGCGAACCAACCAATCTAATCCCCAACATTTCAACCATAAATAACAAAATATAATGCGGAAGACTTAAAACTCATTAATGAAAATCGATTAAATAACTTATAAAAACTCAATACCATTTATTCCCAAAACCTGGAAGTCATCACCACAAGAACATCTATCCTCAAATTACTAATATAAGAGTATCTAGAAACTATAATAAGTAAAAAGCTAGTCCATGCCGGAATCTCAAGGTATCAAGATATGAAGAGGAAGATCCAGTCCAAGCTAGAAGCAATAGCTCACCCTGAAATCTGGCTTGATGAAGACTGGCTAGAGTTGCGGCTGAGTTGAAGACGATGGCACGTTTGCTGCACTCCACAAATGACAAAGAAAGAAACATACAAGTAGGGGTCAGTACAAAACACAAGTACTGAGTAGGTATCATCGGCCAACTCAAAATAGAAAACAGTATATATCAGATAATATCATAAATCAACTACAATACTCAACATCTAGCAACAACAAGTTCTATAATCACTAATAAGCACCGCCAAGTTCACCCATGAGGGCTCAAGCCTCAATACCATACTCATTTGGGAATTAGGTTCATTAGATTGAGTATATTAACATCTTTCAGGATTCATTATCTTTATTTCTCTCGTGTCGATACGTGACACTCCGCTCCATATACTATCCTGGTGTCGGAACGTGACACTCCGATCTTCTAATTCTACGTGTCGGTTCGTGACACCCGATCCCCTAATTCTACGTGTCGGTTCGTGACACCCGATCTCCTAATTCTACGTGTCGGTTCGTGACACCCGATCCCCTTATTCTACGTGCCGGTTCGTGACACCCGATCCCCTAATTCTACGTGTCGGTTCGTGACACCCGATCTCCTAATTCTACGTGTCGGTTCGTGAC
>NC_028646.1:35481694-35522272 GCF_001406875.1 Solanum pennellii
CCACTACTCTCATCACTTTAGTTCATCAAGCCTTCTTTTGTACCAAGGCATCATCAATAACATGTCACGATCAATAACATTAACAAGGCATCATCAATCTCATTAACAAAGTAGATTAGGGTTTTTCAAGATTTAGGATTCAATAGATTCATCATGCTTATTTTATCACAATTATATAATCACATTCATACAAGCATACAATTAAGCATATAGAAGGGTTTATAATACTACCCAATACATATCATTCGCTATTAAGAGTTTACTACGAATAGCATAAACCATAACCTACCTCCACCGAAGAATCGCGATCAACAAGATATCTCCCCAAAGCTGCGATCTTCCTCTCTCTCAATCGATCGTTTCTCCCTCTCTTTCTATTCTTTTTCTTTTTCTTATTCAAACCCTCTTTCTTTTACCCTAATTAGCATATAATTAAGTATAAAGATGGCAATAATATCCCACTAATTAACTCAAGGTTACCTCTTTTAACCCCCAAGTAATTAGACTTATTAACATTAACCCACTAACTTTATAATTAAAGCAGGAATAGTCCAAAACGCCCCTTAAATTACTTAACAGAAATCCGACCCAGCCTGGGATTACGCAGCCTGTGACGGCCCGTCGTGCCTGCGACGGTCCGTCCTGCTGCTCCGTCACAGAGTTCAGAGACTCAATTCCACTAAAGGGTCTGTGACGGTCCGTCGTGCCCACGACGGTCCGTCCTGCCATGTCGTCACGAAGTTCAGAGAGTCGATTTCAGTACCCAAATTTCAGAATTCTAAGTGTTTTGGAACGAGACCCCCTCGACGGCCCGTCGTGCCCATGACGGTCCGTCGTGGGGTCCGTCGACTCAGACAGTTTTTCCAAAAATAAAATCTGCTGCTTAAAACGACTAAACAGGTCGTTACAAATGATAAGTTATTAATATTTATAATTGAGAACTAATTCTTATATTTTCATATTTTTCTTAATTAACTATTACATGCACATAGAAATAGGGAGAAACCAAAAAAGAGGAGGAAACAAAAAAGCAATGTCAAATTTAGGAATGCACTTCAACATGCAAATAAACAGTATCTTCAAACATATAATGTTCATTATAAGATGTCACAAAAATTATCATAATAAAATGGCTTCATTCATCAATGACCTCTTAAAGTTGTCCGCAAAATTCACTTTCACATTTAAAATTGGACTTGTACCTATTGAACATCTAAATTGTTCAAGACATATAACTACTAAACATAAAACACTTATGTGGCAAATTAAGTATATCTCAGTAGCTACTAACCGTGTGAATGCATTATTTTTTATTTTTTAAAAATAAATATATACCTACTTTCTTGATAATTAGCATGGGTTGAGTAAATAAATAAAAAAATAATTTAATCAAATAATAATATTTTAATTAAATAACCCCACCTCACCCCACACTCATGTACCAGCCCTCTTCTTCAACCCCCAATTTTAAGGACTTCAAATTTCTGTCTTTCGTTTTGGATGTTTTTTTTTTATATCTTTATCATAGATAAACAGTCGAACTTTAAGAAGAAACGAAAAATTGGTCATTGGAATCAAAAAGTCTATCGATATTTATGCATCTCTATTTTGATAACTCCGATTGAGCAAACATCACCTTTTATTAAACTTATTTAAAATGATACAATTTTTATGTATATATTTTATATCGATTTCAAATAATTTATTGACGTCAAATATTTTTACAAAAAATCTCAATGATCACGGGAGGAATAGAAGATAACAAGTAACAAGAGAAGAAAAACAGAAAGGAAAGGATTAGGTGGGTGTATTGGGGATGGGGTGGGGAAATATTTTCTTTTTCGTTATCGCCGGAGGAATCGATGGTTGGATCGCGATGGTGGAATCACAGGGAAGAAGATGACGAAGAAAGGACAATAGCTTAATTTCTATCTTATTAAAGGGTGAAAAGTATTTTCTATTTTTCAAAAATTAAAATTATGGGTCCATGTGCCACGTATTATAATTCTATTCGTTATTTTTTAAAAGATAATGCGTGTGAATTACACACACTATTTTTAAAACTAGTTGTCATTTTATATTCAATAGATAAGTATTTGTTAATATTAAAGTGTCTAATAGGTAAAAGTCTCAGTTGAGGTGTCTAAGTAAATTGTGCAAACAACTTTAAGGGATTGTCAATGACTTAAGCCTAATAAAAATTCACAAGTACTAATCATAATTTTTCATAATGAATTATGTATGTACAACAATAGTCATATAAAAAAAATTCTTTATCACAACTATAGTCATCTTCTTCTGAAATTCACAATTCTCTCTACTTTTGTATCTTCTTCAACTTTTTTCTTCATCCCTATAAGCACAAATTATATACTTATATGAAATTATTAGTTACGTCATGAATTAATTTAACTTAGTTTCAAAGATTAGTCAAGTGACTTAAAATAAATAAATGAATAATATAACATAAATTAAAGTAAAAACGTATAATTTAAAAACCAAATAGCATTCTTAATTCATAAATTATTTATGATTGTCGAAAGCAACCATATAATGTGATGATTAACATTTTCTTTCTCACTCTTATGTATGATATGACGATGAAGAAGTGAAAGAATAACTTTGAACGACAATTTTCTTGATACAAAATATGAATTTATATAGGCTAAGAGGAGGAATACCATAAGACATAAACTTACAAATTAAACTTTGGGGGTTATGAAGATTAAAAAAAAGGAGCTATGAATATTAAGTTGAAGATGTATGAGTTATTTATAGTTATTTCTTAATTTTTTAAAGATATTAAATATATATTATAGTGGTAGGTGGAAAGTTGAATAATTGAATGTGAAAACTATTTAAATAATTAATGAAAAATGTCAAAAATCGAGAGAAAATAGAAATACGAATGAAGGGCACAGAGAGGTGCCACATCACCTTCTCTCTATACATATATGTATATATATAATATTTACAATTTTCTCTTATGATGTATTTTTCTTGCACTTAATTACTATACAAGGAATTTTAATCTGCTGGACTGGATAAATTCATGTTCTATTCGCATGAACTTAACTATGGTTTCATATATTTTAGGAGGCTTGTTTGAAAGTAAGTGTCTATTTGAATTTACTTATTTTAGATGCTTTTAATTTAAAATACCTTTGTGTATAGTTGTTTTTCCTCATCTATCTCCTCTGTGGATCTGATCTGACCTAATAAAGTGTCTAGAAAAAAAAGATAAATACAATTTGAAAAAGAATGGGAATGGTTACATATAACCCTAACATCCAATCCCTTTAAAATAGTACTTCATGTTTAAAGAAAAAAAAATTAGAAATAAAAAAAGATATAATAAGAAAAATAACAAACTATTTATTTATTAAGATTGACATCAAACAATCCAACAGGATATTCATCCTTGATATTCAAAGTGGGATATGGAGCAAATTATTCAACTCATGAATTTCATTATGCTATAACAATCAAAGGAACACAAATCTTGTACCGAATATTGTTTAATTCTTAAAATGATCAGAGCTTTATTTATTGCTCCATGAGTGAGATGTTATATATTGAAATAATTACTACTTCAGTTTTTTCTTTTTTAGAATTTTTTTCTTATCGAGAAAATTAATAATAATATGAATAGAGAATAGAAAATTCATAAATATAAAAATAAAATTGATTCTTACCTTTAAGAAATCTTAGTAGATCACAATCTGATCGGATATAGATCAGATGAGGATCAAACTCACAATCTTTCAGACGTGTTGTGATTTTTCTATGAGTCTAAACCTTTAATCGAATGAGAAAGATGATTGTTTCTAATGAAATTTAATAGAAGACAAAATATACTAGTTCGACTCCTTTCTTAAAGGATTGAAAAGTCTTGCACTCTTGAAGGGGAAAAAAAATCTTGTACCATACATGAAATTGTTATTTGTTAATAAAGAAAAGGGAAAAAAGAAAAAAGAAAAAACGTTTTTTTTGCACAAAATTTGGCCTTGAAAAGTAGTTAGTATAGTACTTGTACTAGACTACACTTAATGGGGAAAAATTATCCTTGAAAGGGGTTCTTTAGAGATATCGTGACATTTACTATTATTAAATTTAATCTTTTGGCCTGGTAAGAATGTGGGTCAATCTGTTTTTTTTTATATAAAAATAAAGGAATAAAAAGGTAATTTTTTTGTTTGATCGCCTTTAATTGGTAATTAATTAAATGAGCACTAGAAAGTACTTTCAAGTACATCCTAAATAATGATTGTCGTTTACTTCTTTAAAAGAATCTGCATTTAGTTGCTTATGGACAATAAAAAGTTCTTTGATGAATTACATGGATTATTTTTTTAAGAACCAAGAAATAAATATTTGTTAGATTTATTTTATTGAGTTGAGTTATGACTCCTCTTAAATAAATTGTGATTTAATTAGAAGCCTAAATTATCTTTCAAATACATTATTTGGTTCTCCTAGTAAAAGCCTATTAATAAGATTTCTTGGCCTTCTACAAGAGATTTGTGATATACGTTATCGCTTTAAGGGAAATTAACAATATTTCCATTTTATTTTCATTTCAGATATGATTGAACGAAACTATGCTCAAATTACTGTAAGTGGAAGTTCTTTAAGTCGAGCAAATAAACGAAGTAGAAGATCACATCACCATGGGACATGTTTCCAAGGTTATGAGATTATACACAAAATTTTATAAGGAACCAAAGGACTATTCAAAGGAAAAGAGAAAAGGATTTTAAATAGTTTAAAACTTCAAAGATGTTCCCTAATATTTCAATCCATGATTTTATTCACCTCTTTTAAACAAAATGGGTTGAATTGACAGATTAGGAGAAAATTTTAGATTGGAAAACCATAGCTTATTTAACAAATGCGCTTTGTGACTCTTGGAGTACTAGATTGATTGATGTTTATCATGACATGTGACCTCGTCGTCATAGGATAACGTAGAAAAGCACATCCACAACACCCCGAAAACTAGTAGGTGAAACTAGATCTTTATGTGAGATTTTTAAAGTTTAATGTGTGGGGTAGAATCATAAAATGTCTCCCCGTAAATGTAATGAAGCTTTTTTGATTTAAACGTCAAGGTACGGATCCCCAAGGACAAACCAAGGATCCGTGAGGAGGACCCTAATATTTGGCCCCAAAACTGCCTAAGTTCCCCCTTAACGCGAGGGACCACAACAAGTGGAAAGCTCCACGACTCGTGGAAGACCTCATGGACCAATGCCTCATCCATGTAGACAAAGGGCATAGTCTACGCGAGGGCTCACGGATCATGGAAGGCTCCATTTCCCGTGGAAAGCCCTCATGGAATTTGCCTTAGTTGTGTGGGCAGAGGGCATTTTACACGTGAGGGTTCACGGAGTGTGGAAGACTCTATAGATCTTGTATAACCTTTCATGAACTTTGTCTTAGCCCCATGAGCAAGAGGCAAGTCCACATGATGGACCACAACTCGTGGTAGGTTCCAAGACTCGTGAAAGACCCTCATAGACCATGACTTAGCCACATGAGACAAGGAAAAAAGTCCATGTGAGGGATCACGACACGTGGAAGGGTCCAATGCCCGTGGAGACCCTCTTGGAGTTTGCCTTCGGCGTGTGGGCAGTCCACTTTAGGGGATGGGATTTTTGGTAATTCCAATTTTAAGTCCTATTAAAGTGGGTTTTTTTATATTATTTTTAAATAAGTAAATAAGGCATTTTAAGTCCAAATACACCCAAAACTAAATCATTTTTTCAAAAACACACAAATCAACTCAAAAGTTCATCTTACTCATAATATTTCTCTCTCTAAAATCCAAAGAAGAAGAAGAAGAAGAAGAAGAAGAAGAGTAGAATATGAGCTAGGGATTGAAGAAATAAAGACTTTGTCCCCAAATTATTGGAGATTCATCATCAAGGTATGGTAGATCTTAATCTATGGGTATATTTCACCCATCAAGTTCCTTTAAAACTAGATTTCAAATCTTACAATTTTCCCAAAAGTTAGGATTTTACTCCAATGTCAAAGGTTATCTTCATAAACATTTACAATGGTTGAATTATGTTGGGTTATGATTGAATTTATGATTTAATGTTTAATTTATGGTGAAATTCCTCCAAGAAGTAATTAATTTCCCATATTGTTAAATTGTGATCTTGTGATATGGGTTGATTGATTATAGAAGCATGCAAATGGATTTTGCTTAGATTGATTGAATTGATTGGATTATGTTATTACCCATATCTAATGCAGAAATTTTAGATGTTGGGTTGAATATGATTCATGATTTTTAAAGAGTTAATTATGATAATTGTACATGAATATGAGAATTATGCATGTGTTTCAAGATTCACTTTGAGGATGAAGATTCTATGACTATGGTGTAATTTGGTACTGATTGATAGGTCATTCTCCCTATACCCTTACACATGATTATACATTAACTATATATAACTATGATGATCTTATTGTGTTTATTGAAAGGTTATTCTTGTGAATACACTGTGAACATCATATGAAAGGTTTACTCAAGTAATAATGATTCTAAGGTAGAATGATTGTTCTCACCTATTCAATCTATGAGCTATCATGGTAACATGTTGATTAGAGTGCTAGGGAGTTATTCCATGAACATGAATCTAAGTAAAGAACATAAACTATAAGGGAATTATGCTTAGCACTGAATGGATATGAAAATGAGGTTAAAGCTTTTACGTCAATTAGTCCAACTTTCCAAATGGGTTCCTTATACGTCAATTAGTTCGGGTTCCCACAACAGTTAGCTTATGAGATGAAAACCTTATATGTTGGTTAGTTTGAGTTTCTAGAAGTAATCTCACAATTCTGTAACAATGTGCCCATATGGGTCATTAGCTAGTGGATCTACCTAGGCTATCAAACATGAGTTATACCTTAGGCAAGTAGGAAACCTCTTTCAGTTTGGGGGAAAGACACCGATTTCCATGTAGCTCACATGGTATATTTCGGTTAATGATATATTTCCTTACTTATAAGAATATAAATAATTACAACAACATGAACATGAAATATAACTTATGGCTTCTTAAGAAGTTCCACTTAGTGTGAATGAGGATATGAGACTTCATTCATGCATTGCATAAGTATACTTTGAGAAATGTTATGGCGTGGTTCTCTTATGATATGAATGTTTGTGAATTATACATGCTTGATATACCGTGGTTTCACGGTATTTTTAATGCCTTTTCCTTAAGTTTAGTGTGTGTCCAAAAGCCTTTTTGTATTGATTTTTATGTAAATTTCTCCTTTTTTACAGGAAATATTTCCAAAGATGGTCGCGAAAGTTATTGAGCGAGAAATGCAGAAGAGACCACCTACGGAGCTTATGACGGTCCGTCAAGCTTGTGAAGGTCCATAGGTGGCATCGTAGTGAGGAGAGAAGCTGCTCAAGGAAGATAGGGAAGTCTAACCTAGTGTGGAGTACGGAAGTCCACGACGGACCGTCATATCCACGATTGTCTGTCCTGCTGGTTCGTCGTAATGATCAGAGAGTAGTCCCAGTACCCAAATTCCAAGAAGTTTAAGTATTATGGAATGGAGACCCTCGACGGACCGTCGTGCTTAGAACGGTCCGTCAGACCTGTTCGTTGAGGGTAATGAAGAAAGCAGCAGAAGAATTTGTGAAGTATGGGATGACGGAGACCATGACGGCCCATAGTGACCACGACGGTCCATCGACCCAGACGCGTTTTGACAGATTTTCAATAATTAGAATCCTTCTTTTATTAGGTTTTTATTTTTATAAATAGTTCGAAAAACCTCGTTTTTGGGGTTAGACTTTTTGATAGTTGGACTTTTTGATAATCTTTAGTTCTCTTGTTCAAGTATTGAAGGATTAATTTCAGTAATTGTTACACTTTTTCTGAAATTGATTGTTGGTGCTTTTGTTGATTAATCAAGTGAATTTCTAGATTTTATTCTTTCTTATTAAAGTAAGTGTATGAATTCTTATATTAAATATATGAATAGTGTGATTATGACCATGAGTAACTAAACTCCATCACTAGGTGGGAACCATGGGTGAATAATGAGGTAAAATCTAACTAAAATAGCAATTCTAGAATGGTGTCTTTCATGTATTGATAATTCTTTCGTTTAGAAGTCTTTTTAACGGATGGCTAACGTTAGAACTCGACTTAACGCTACTTGCCGGACCAAGGAGGTAGATAATAGGAAAAGAATTATCAACATAGATTTAGTGTACACTATCTAATAGGCTAGTGTCGATTGGTACGAAGTAATAACTTAGTCAAATATCGAATACAATGCTTAATATGAGGTAAAGGTAAGGGTTAGAGTAGCAACACACGTAGCCGGACCAAGGTGCGGAGTGAAATTTTCTAGATGCCGGACCAAGGATATAGTGATACATAACTCATCACTTTACATGCAAGATACTAGGAAAGAATTGTTATAGTTAGAATTATCAAGTTAGGAACCTGTGGGGAACACTTAAGCCCTAATTACTTTTATTAATTGATTAAGCTCCCAGATTTGAATCTGTTAGTTTTTTTACTTTAATTTAGTTAATTATTTTCATTAATATAGAAATAACCCCCCCCCCTTATTGTCTTCTGTTTTCTAGGGAAATAATTGACTAAATAATAGTAATAATAGAATAAAGTTAAGTCTGAACTATTTTCCTCGTGGGAACGATGCCAACCTCATTAGTTGGGTTCTTTACTTGATACGACCGCTTTACTTCTTATTTGAGAAGTAAGTTTGAGTGTATCAAATTTTGACGTTGTTGCCGGGGAAAGTAGCTTTTAGATTAACTTAAACTTATTACTAAAGTTTAGTCAATATTTTCTCAATTTTATTTTTCCATCATTTTTTATTCTTGCAGGACTATCTTCCTTGTATGCCAAATAAACGGAGAGGAAGAGAACCCTTGTTTCCCTACGACCACAAATTAGAGCGTACACTATGCAATATGAATCGAAACTTGGGTATTAACGATGAGGATCCAAACCAGAACATCCCAACTCCGGTTGATGTTCATGGTCGGTTATTACCCGATGATCCTAATGAAAATCAACAAAGGGGACAAAATCCCGCTCCACGCCCTCAAATATACTACAGATGTTATGATAATATTGCTGACTCTCATGGGCCACTTGTCTTGCCCCCTCTACAACAAGGCCACACCTTCGTTGTAACTAGTTGTCTGATGCAAATGCTCACTACTAGAGGTTTGTTTTCAGGGCTACCTTCTGAGGATCCACATGTCCATATAGCTAAGGTAAGGGCAGTGTGTAAAAGCTGTGTAGGGAGGCCTGATTTGGATTTGGATGTAATAGGGCTAAGAGTATTTCCTCTCTCACTGACTGGAGAGGCTGCTATTTGGTTCACTAAGCTCCCTTATAACTCAATTTTCATCTTGGAACCAACTAAGGGACGTTTTATTAGGACGTTACTACCCGGTCTCCAAGAAACTAAATCACAAAGACAGAATGAACAACTTTGTGGCACTACCAGGAGAGTCAGTTAGCAGTTCTTGGGATAGATTCACTTCATTTTTGAGAAGTGTCCCCAATCACCGCATAGATGATGAGTCACTGAAGGAATACTTCTATCGGGGACAGGATGATAATAATAAAGCGGTATTGGATAATATAGCGGGTGTTCTTATGGGGAGTTTCCTTATGCCGAGATTGCCAAAAAGTTAGAGAAAATCTCCTGGAATAATAAAGCTTGGAGTACTAGGAAGTCAGATACTGGAAGAAATACCTTCGGATTGCAATCCACACACAACCCAACCACAGATGAGATTCGTGAAGAGATGGCTCAGATAAGAACTGAGCTTGGGTTGGTATTAAAACATGTCACTAGGGTGCAGAAAGATAAATGCAGTTAACTACTTGTCTAAACCACCACCACCAAATGACGAATGTAATTATGAGGAGGATTCCTATGCGGTAAATAAGTAGACGAGTTTCCAACCGAGTGCCCAAGGCTCAAATCAGGAGAATTGGCGCCAAGGTCAAGGAAACCAAGGTCGGATCTCTGGTTACTATAACCGTGATGGTCATTATGTCCGAGATGAAAATTAAAACCGCGACAACAACTTCAATAGGGGTAACTATGGTAACAGAAATGATAGGAATGGGCCCTATGTTCCTCCTCAAAATCGTGAAGTTACTCCTAGGGATGGTGGAGGTAATATGGCGCGAGTTGAGGATATGTTGCACAAAATTATGAGGAGGTTCGATGCTAGTGATGAGCACATTAAAGAGTTAAGGAGTGATTTAGCGGGTATTGGGCAGAAAGTCGATACACATGCAATATCGATGAAGCAGCTTGAGTTTCAAATGACCCAATTATCTGCGACTGTGAACACACAGCAACCGGGTACTCTTCCTAGCAACACTGTCCAAAATCCAAAAAATGATGGACACTGTATGACAATCACTACTCGCGGTGGTAAGCAAACCATTGACCCACCCATGCCGTCTAATGAGGAAAATGTGATAAAAGATAATGATAAAGTGGTAGAGGTTAGTGGTGATGTAGAAGATAACACTGGAAAAGATGCTGAAGTGCCTAAAAAGGTAACTCCCATGCCTAGACCCCCCCCACTTTCCTCAAAGATTAGTGAAAAAGGCCGAGGATGGTAAATATTGGCGTTTTATAACAATGTTGAAGAACCTTTCTATCAATGTTCCTTTGGTAGAAGCTCTAGAACTAATGACCGGTTATGCCATGTTTATGAAAGATCTGGGTACAAAGAAAAGATCGGTCACTTTTAAGGATGATGATAGAATGCAACATTGTAGTGTTATTGCTACAAGATCTCTAGTACAAAAGAAAGAAGATCCGTGTGCTTTCACTATTCCTTGTACAATCGGGTTATTACACTTTGCGAAAGCATATGTGATCTGGGGGTAAGCATAAATCTCATGCCCCTCTCGATTTACAAGAAGTTGGGTTTGGGTGATCCAAAGGCCACTGCGATGTGGCTACTAATGGCCGATCGAACAGTAAAAAGGCCTATAGGGATACTCGACGATGTGCTAGTAAAAGTGGAGTCGTTCATATTTCCGGCAGATTTTGTTATTCTTTATTTTAAAGTTGATTTTGAAAGGCCTATTATTCTTGGGAGGCCATTCCTTGCTACGAGTAGAGCCTTAGTTGATATGGAAAATGGGAAGATGAAATTTCGGTTGAACAATGAAGAAGTGACCTTCAACATTTGTAGGTCCATGCGGCAGAGTGGTGAGCTCCAATCGATATCTGCTATATCCTACAAAGAATAGATGAAGAAGTACCATGACCTAAAAATTGAAAAACGAGAGTTTATGGTTGGGGATTTGGTGCTTTTATACAATTCTAGGTTGCGCTTGTTTCCGGGCAAGCTCAAGTCCAAATGGACTGACCCTTACTTGGTTACCAACTATTCCCCCATGGAGTCGTTGAGTTGGAAACAAAGGAGGGTGCGCGGTTTAAGGTGAATGGACAACGAACAAAAATCTATTTTGGGCATGATGAATCGGCGAATTAAGTGATCGAGGCATACCATCTTGATGAAGTCTGAGTAATCAAGTGTCTTCAGTCGTGCCGCGACGCTAAATCAGGCGCTGGTTGGGAGGCATCCCAATTATTATAGTTTTCTTTCTAGTAATGGTAGCATTTTCTACAAATGGGTTTTAAATTTGCAGGTAGCACATCACTAGGAAATTCTGCAGAAAATCACTCTGCAACATTCACTGACACGGATACATCGACGGACCGTCACGCTTGCGACGGACCGTCGCATGAATCCGTCGTTCCAGGTATATTTTTCATTTATTTTAAAAATTAGGGCACCATGGACAGAACCCATGACGGACCGTCGTCGGGGACTCGTTGCTTCATTAACCAGCAACCCGACCCAACCCGGCTGAAAAATTTTAATAATTTTCAACCTTTAAAAAACCCCACCCCTTCATTTGAACCATTTCTTTCCCTCTTTCTCCCATTCCCTCCCTTTCCAACTTCCTACCTTTCTCATCCTCTTCTCTATCAACTGCTCCACATCAATTCCCCGAATCCCCAATTCCCAAAATCTCCTTTCTGTCTGCTGCTATGGTTTTGTGCTTTATAACCAAGTGTCTCACTTGCTTGTTTTTCTCCTTTTCTCAGGTATGTGTCTCTAATCTCTACCCATTTACATTGAATTTTTGTTTTTCAATTACTATTAGCATACTTCTTTTTAGCGGGTCTTTTTTCTTTGATCAAATTTTTTCTGACCTAGGTTCAGAGTCCTCGAATTGCCTTGTTAAAACTCGAGAAATTGGTGCTTTAGCATTGCTTGTTTACTAGGTATTTGGGTTAGACACATGTAGGCTAACATTAAGTATTCCGTTTGAGTCACAGGGGATGATTGTGGCATCCTCAGTTCTGTCATTGAATGACAGAACGAGAACCCGATGATGGACCGTCATACCATGATGGACCGTCATAGGGTCTGTTCCAACACCCCACTATTTGTTTTCTCTAAGTGTCTTCTGAAGGACATCTAAGACAGACCGTCATTAACACGATTGTCCGTCCTGCACAACCGTCATGAAGGTCAGAGACCTCTCTCCTAAGGATTTCCATATTTTTCTAAGTGTCCACTAATGAACATCTACGACGGAGCGTCGTACCCTCGACGGTCCGTCCTGCACAACCGTCATGACTGTCAGAGACCCCTCTCCTAAGGGTCTCCATACTTTTTCTAAGTGCCCCACGATGGACATCGACGATGGACTGTCATTATCACGACGGTCCATCCTGCATATCCATCATAACTACCAGAGACTTTCCTTCTGGGGTCTCCAAATAAACATCGTTGAAGTAAGACATGACGGACCCCATGACGGTCCGTCATACTCACGACGAGCCGTCACCCGGTCCGTCTTGTTTCACTGCTACTACAAAGATATCATTACAGCTTTGCTCTTATGTGTATTTTGTCTCATTTGTGCTTGTCTTGTTTGCTCCTTCTAGTTCTAATAATGATTCTTTACAGGTACTATCTCTAATGGCACCGAAATAAGATCGAGTTTACGCACGTGGGTGTTCAAAGTCCGTCGCCCCGTCTACCCAACTGATTATAGGCTCAGATGATTAGCATGATCCTGAGTACGAGCCCCCAGGCACTACCGCTCCAGCACGAGCTGCACGTGCAACCAGAGCTATGCCCAAAAAGGTGGCGTCCGGCGTAGTCACTTCCTCCCAGTCTGATGAGGAGCGCACAGTGACCGGCACACCTTCTGGGATAGCTACACAAGAAGGAGGAGCGTCTGGTTCCTTAGGAGTTTCGTGGTCGGAGGAAGACTCCGGGTCCGCAGAAGTCCCTGCACCCGCCACGGCTGCACAGTCTGCCTCTTCTGATGAGGTTGACAATCCTGATTCCACTCCAGGCTCACCGACTGGTGTTCTCTCCCCGGTTGCCGACCAGCCCAACCGATGGTGTGTCGACGGGCAATACCAAGTGTATTTAGATTCCAAGTTTCTAAATGATAAAGGCGTCATGACACGGGCCCTTACACTGGAGAGTCGGGTCCTTACGGGAAGTCTCCCCACCATGCAGATATCCACAATCTCTTCACCAGACAACAGCTAGAGTGGACAACTCGTTCTTTAGGACACTAAAGTGAGTAGTTGGTCCGAGAGTTTTATGCCTCTTATGTGGCTACTCTCCGATCACAGACCGATAGGCGGGCTGCCCTCTCCAAACAGGCCCCACTTCAGCACGTCAGAGTACACGGCATAAAGGTCGACATATACCTTCCATCCATCCACCGGTATCTGTACGGCGAAGATGTTGATGCCTCCAGGACCCCTCTCACCGTCGAGTTCAACTACCGGTGGCAAATTGTTAAAGATGGCCAATTCTTGCGTGAGCCATCACTGAGAGAGACCACCAAGAGATGGATGGCCCTACACTTATCTATTGATGGAGAGGGTGCCGACTGGGTAATGGAGCCGAAGGGAGCCATCAAGAAGGCTAACTTGACCTTCACGGCTATGTTTTTATGGTTGATTATCCGCCATTGCTTCTCCCCCACGGCTGCAGATAATATAGTTACAAGGGATCGCGTAATTCTGATGGCAGCGATGATAGCCGGATTTGAGGTTGACTTTACTTGTTTTCTACAGGCGGTCATGCACGAGAGGGCTTTCAACGTCACCACCACTTACCCTTTTCTGTGCATGATATTTTCATTATACAGGTCCGCAGGCGTGCCCATCTGGCACATTGATCAGCTCAAGACTCCGCAGGGCACTGTTGATATCGGCCTCATCATGGATGAGGCCAATGAGTTGGCTCCAGGCAGAGGGCCCCCTTCAGAGGTGCCTCTACTTGGTGAGAATCTGGCTGATACTGTAGCACATGCTCGATCGGCTACGCAGGCTACTTCCACAACCTCTGACACTACCCCGATCGAGTCTATCCCGGGTAGTAACACTTTACCTAGATCCTCTTGCTCAACCCCTTTCCCCGCTCTGGTCCCGCTTGCTAGGGTCCAGAAACTAGAGGCTTAGATGGCCACACTTCTGCATCACATCCAGCCTTGGATGTAGAGGTCTATTGTTGAGGCGGAGGAGCGCTTGGAGCGTAAGATGGCACAACATACAGAGCGGAAGATTACTGAGGTTCATCAGCGCTTAGACGCTTTTGAGTTGCGGGTGCTTGCCCGGCCAGCCCCTCCGGTGGACGTGTCGACCCTTCAGGCTCCGGTTGAGAGTCTGCACGCAGATATTGATATGATCCTAGAGGCTAGGGTGCCTGAGTCTGAGTCCCCTTCTGTAGAGCCTGCTGAGGAAACAGTGTTGGCTGCGTTATTCGCCACTTCTGAGATTCCACCACCTCCCCCTTGAGAGCATGCCAAGAGGTGTAGGGGTCGTGAGGAGGATGAGTCTAGGTCAAGGAAGAAAGAGCGCCGTGAGATGGAGGCTGCGAGAAGAGCCTAGATTAGGGCTGTAGAGTCAGCTGCTGGGGCATCTAGCTCCAGAGATGTGGAGACAGCGAGAGGCACTACTGATAGTGTTGTTGCTGATGAGGACACTACTGAATGTGTCCAGACTACATAGGTAGTGGGTTCCGGGGAACCGGACCCACCAGCTTGCTGATCGCCGGCGCTTTGCGCCCCAGGTTTGCTTCACCGACCACTCTCGTATTTCAATTTTTTTATGCATTGGGGACAATTGCATATATTTTTGTTGGGGGTGGGTTAAATGGAAAGTGAGTGCTAGGGTGAAGTCTGAGTAGCCCAATTCACGATCCTCTTTTGGGGTTTTCTTGCCTGTGTTATGTTTCCCCAAGAGACTGATTATTTTTATTGTTGAACCGGTATGTCTATATCTTGTGTAAATAGTATAACTCTGAAGCATGATGGCTAAAACAAAAATGATATCCTGATAGATAGAAAATGATGCATGGCTAGGCACTGTAATTGATAAATGTGTGGCTCTAAGCATGACATAGAGATACACCACTGCATGACCCTAAGTCTAAGACTCGAACTAGGTGTCTGATAATCTGGTAAGAGTAATGAGATGTCAAGTTAGTGTGAGGAAAATTTGAATAGTCCACTATTTGTACTGAGGTAGAACTTGCCTTGTTAGTCCTGCTAAAAGTAAGGTGTAATAGACAATTAGGAAAGGATCATAGGCCCTTGTTCAATATAGCCAACTTTTAGCCTAAATAAAAAAAAACGAATGAAATTAATCTCTCTTTGATCCAAATGGTTTGAGCTTAAAATAGACCTTTCTTTTTCACCCCAACTGATCTTTTCTGGGAATAATGTGTTGGCCTTGGTCCCTCCTTGGACATGTGCACCTCAACTTATGCCAAAAGCATAAGTTGAGGGTGGCTAATGCAGTAAACAACCTTCGTGGCCCTGTCCCAACTTTGGGTATTGTGTACTTTGACTCATGGCAAAGCCATGAGTTGAGGGTGTCTATTATGAGGAATGCTCTGGAAAGTGGGGTTGAATGAACAAAGAGAAAGAAAGAACAAAAGTAAAGTGACTCAAGAACTAGTTGAAAGAAAAGTGAAATAAAAAAAATATAATAAATACAATCAAGAAAAGAAAAAGAGTCACTTACACAAATGAACAAATAAGGGAAAATAGAAAGGTGAAAGAATATGAGAAATTGGGCGAAGTAAATTGATAAAAAGTTGTACGTTTAGCCGATATGTCAAGGAGGGCAAAAAGTCATTAAAGTATACCTAAATATACCCTACCTGAACCTGAGCCTATGTTACCATCAAAGAAAGTCCTATCGTGATCCTAAGAGTTGTATGACGATCTTTAAGCAGTGAAAATAAGGGCAAGCTTATGGCAATATGTATGAATGAGTTGTAAATTTGTTCTGAGAGTGAGTGCTGATAAGTAATCCTTATACTGAAACAGAAATCATTGTGTGAAAAATGAGGATGTTGTTTTGAAGTGAGGACGCTAGTTGCAATATCAGAAATATTAGCACCTCGGTGAGAAATTGAAGAGGATAGGAGACAGATCGGGATTGATAGCCAAATGATTGCGAAATCTAAAATATGGACACTATTGTACAAAGATTTTGTAGTGAGCCATAGTGCGTCGCTTGAGGGCAAACAACGAATTTAAGTTGAGGGTGTTGATGTACCGTGGTTTCACGGTATTTTTAGTTCTTTTTCCTTATGTTTAGTGTGTGTCCAAAAGCCTTTTTGCATTGATTTTTATGTAAGTTTCTCCTTATTTACAGGAAATCTGTCCAAAGATGAACGCGAAATTTTTTGAGCGAGAAATGCAGGAGAGACCACCTACGGAGCTTATGACCGTCCGTCGAGCTTGTGACGGTCCGTAGGTGGCACCGAGTGAGGAGAGAAGCTGCTGAAGGAAGATGGGGAAGTCTGACCTAGTGTGGAATTACAGAAGTCCACGACGGACGGTTATATCGACGACGGTCCATCATGCTGGTTCGTCGTAATGATCAGAGAGTAGTTCTAGTACCCAAATTCCAAGAAGTTTAAGTATTATGGAACGGAGACCCTCGACGGACCGTCGTTCTTGGAACGGTCCGTCATACCTGTTCGTTGAGGGTAACGAAGAAAGCAGCAGAAGAATTTGTGAAGTATGGGATGACGGAGGCCATGACGGCCCGTCGTGACCATGATGGTCCGTCACGAGGTCCGTCGACCCAGACGCGTTTTGACAGATTTTTAGTAATTAGAAAATCCTTCTTTTATTAGGTTTTTGTTTTTATAAATAGTTCAAAAAAACTCGTTTTTGAGGTTAGACTTTTCAATAGTTGGACTTCTTGATAATCTTTAGTTCTCTTGTTCAAGTATTGAAGGAATAATTTCAATAATTGTTACACTTTTTCTGGAATTGATTGTTAGTGCTTTTGTTGATTAATTAAGTGAATTTTTGGATTTTATTCTTTCTCATTAAAGTAAGAGTATGAATTCTTATATTAAATATATGAATAGTGTGATTATGACCATGACTAACTAAACTCCATAACTAGAATTGTGGGAACCATGGGTGAATAATAAGGTAAAATCTAACTAAAATAGCAATTCTAGAATGGTGTCTTGCATGTATTGATAATTCTTTCGTTTAGAAGTCTTTTTAACGGATGGCCAACGTTAGAATCGCCTTAATGCTACTTGCCGGACCAAGGAGGTAGATAATAGGAAAAGAAATATCAACATATATTTAGTGTACACTATCTAATAGGCTAGTGTCGATTGGTATGAAGTAATAACTTAGTCAAATATCGAATGCAATGCTTAATATGAGGTAAAGGTAAGTGCTAGTATAGCCGGACCAAGATGTGGAGTGAAATTTTCTAGATGCCGGACCAAGGATTTAGAGATACATAACTTATCACTTTACATGCAAGATACTATGAAAGAATTGTTATAGTTAGAATTATCAAGTTAGGAACCCGTGGGGAACACTTAAGCCCTAGTTACTTTTATTAATTGATTAAGCTCCAAGATTTGAATCTGTTAGTTGTTTACATTAATTTAGTTAATTATTTTCATTAATTTAGAAATAAAAACTCCCCTTTATTGTCTTCTGTTTTCTAGGGAAATAATTGACTAAATAATAGTAATAATAGAATAATGTTAAGTCTGAACTATTTTCCTTTTGGGAACGATCTCAACCTCATTAGTTGGGTTCTTCACTTGATACGACCGCTTTACTTCTTATTTGAGAAGTAAGTTTGAGTGTATCAATGCTTAACATGGATTGTTGATGTGAGTGATTTTCCTTCATATGAGTTATGAACATGAATATATCCTTGTCTATGAGTACTGACTATGATGAGGTCCAAGTATGGTAAGTATGATTACATTGTCTTGAAAGTGGTACTTACTATTAGATAGGATTGTGAGATCTTATCTATGCATTGGACAAACATATGTTAGGGTTACTTATGTGATGGTTTGACTTTTGTTTTTACACTAATGTCACGAACCAAGAATATACCCTAGAATAAATGGTATTCTCAAATCGTGGCAGCGTACTCGACTTGTCGGAGGTCTTGTACAAGACCTTTGACATCATTTGTTGTGTGTGTGTGTGTGTGTGTGTGTATATATATATATATANAACAATAATTCAATAAATATTCAATGCTTTAAAACCTTTCAAGAACCCATGGATAGATTTCCAATTAGATAGGAAACTAATCTTTTAAGAACTCTTCGAAAATCACTTTGAAGATTGGCTCCTTGATGAATAGAGTTTCAAGGATCAAAAACCATACCTTATTGATGTTAATCCACGAAATTTGAGAGAAATTGGTGGAAAAATCAACCTTCACGCTTCAATCTCCCTTCAAGATTCAATGGAGTTCTAGTGTCACGAACTGAAACCACACCCTAGACGTTAGGGTGCAATCTCGTATTGCGACACGGTGCCGTCGACCTCTCAGAGGTCTAAGACAAGCCCTTTCGTACCATTCATTGCATACCTGTATGAAAATTAATGCGGAATTAAAACTTTTCATAAAAAATGAATAATACTTCAAAATCTCTTTTATAGAAAATCATAGGAAAAAGGCTAAGTCACTTGTTAGTCATCTTAGACACACGAATATCTTGGGTCACGACCCACACATCAACAAAATAGAAATATCTAAGTCTATTACAATGTCTTTTATTGGAAAAGCTAAACATAGTTATGTCCTTGAATCAATTGAGGACATACTACAACTTGCTTGAATGAATGCTAATATCCAAGCTTCACTTCAATGACTCTTCTCAATTTCCACCTACACCTTTAGAGATAAGACAAAATATATGAAATTAGTACATTAGAATGCACTAAGAATGGTGAAATGAATTAAAACCATTCTAAAGGAAATTTGTATAAAACATGCTCTTTTTTTAGAAAGCCTCATAAGACAAGAATAAGAGTCACTTAAAAGTCAACATAAACACATATAAGTCACATTCCACAATATAGAATCAATATCTCTTCAAACCATATAAGCATACAACTTTCCTACCAAAGGTTATCCTAAGACCCACTTGAGTAAGTTATGAAGCGGCTGCCCATACAACCCCTTCACACACACCTAAGCGATCCTCAAGACTACCTAAGATATGATTATTCCTTTTTCAACATTTAACTCACCACCTAAGGTTACTCTAAAATTCACTTGAGTAAAACATGAAGAGACCGCCCATACACCTCTTCAGGTCTACTTAAGCAACCCTCAAGGGATACTCTTAGTCAATTTACATTAACCTACAGAAGATGGGTCCTCTAGGGCTTCCACCCAATGGTGAATAAGGATAGATCAATGACTTTCGTAGAGATGGTTTTATGTCGTTCCGGCCAACCTACTTCTAAGTTCACCATTCACACAAGAAGGATACCATTACGACTTTCAACTTCAAGGATATCATAACCTTTTTTCTATATTGAAAGTTCCACGTACTAGTCATACTTAGAAGGGCACCATCTTAGGTTTACCGATCCTAGACATTCATTCAACATTCATCCATACACATACAAGATAAAGGTGCTTAAGCCTACCAAGTCAAGATGTCCATATTCACATACCACACACGACACACACATTATCATCATTTAAACTATACAAAAATATTCAAGTATCATGTAGGAACAACTAAGTCTACCTAGCAAGACACACTACCAATACAACTAGAGACATCACCTTGGTCTAGCATTAGAAGAAAACATGATTTCACTTAATTCATACACATATACCACATAAGCCTTCACATAGATCACATATACAATTTATAATATGATAACATCGTAATTCATAAAGTAATGCCGACAAGGCCACATTCTTCACAATTTATAGCACATAAGCACTGTCACCATAAGTGGACCATACCAATAATCACAATTAAATGCCTATACTATACAATATAGAAGATATGAGTTCAAATTACCACCATTCCAACAACAACACCTCAAATCCATAGCCAATTCAATCCACAAAGGGTCTTACCAATAGCCATACACACCAATCCAAACCAATAATCAGACTATACTATGATACAACATAATGAAATATGAAATTCATAAAATTTATGACAGCCTATATACAATTCTAACATGATCCTTACATAATTCAATAGCCCAAAGTAATCTACAAAAGAAATCAACAAAATAGAGCTATGGTCACATTAACCATATTACAGCCAAAATAAAGATTTCATAATTTGCATGGGTTCATAAGGAATTTGATCTAAATTCATTCAATTAACATCAATTATATCATAAATAATTTATTCAAATTGTTATGCAAGAACCCATGGATAGATATCAAAATAGGAGTTTTCATCTTTTGAGAAGTCTTAGAAAATACTTTGAAGTTTGGCTCCTTAAAGAAAGAGAGTTCAAGGATGAAACACCATACATTCATGAAGACAATACACTAAATTGAAGAAGAACTGATGGAGAAATCAATCTCCAAGCTCCCACCTTGCTTCAAGCTTCAATGGAGTTCTAGATGATTCTTCTTTGGGGTTTGGGTTTTGATTTTGAATAATGAACTTGGGGTTCTAGACTTTTAAAACCACTTAAAATATCTAAAAATTCCTTAAGTAACTTCCCAAACTATTTTAAGAACACTAGGTGAATTTCCCAAATAACCCCTAGCTTGGCCGAGACACCTACAGAAATCTGCAGGTGTCAAATGACGAAAGCACCAATGGATCGTCGATCAAACGACGGGCCGTGCTGGCAAGCCATCATTTGGATCTGAGACTCTTAAATTGTGAGCATGATATTCCACACCTAAGTGTGGAGCAGTATCCCCCATCAACAGATCGTTGACAAAACAACGGGGTATCGTTTGGTTCATTGGTTGGGGACTTTTTTGGCAGTCTTGACCCATAAGTTAGGTCCTCTTCAAGGACCCTTAGATTGGTCCTTGGGGAGTCTTTCCCACATGTTTAAAACCCAAATACACTTGTATAGATGTTAGGTACCTCCCATATCAATTTGAACTAAAACGAACACGTAAAAGATGCAAAGGCACACACTAAAACACACAAGCACGTCTCAAGGCTAAATTCTGAACATCTTGAATGATCTTGTACGTTTGACCTCCAAACACTTCCAAACTTTACACACTGCCTCAAAACACTACTATAAATCATTTTAAGATCTTAGGCTCTAGCTTCACCTAGTTTCTTTTAGAAGTGTTCCAAGTATTTTATATGATGACTCTTAAACTTGATAAAGTGCATGCAACTTAAATAACCTTTTTAGCATGTTTTCAATGAGTTTGTGCATGACTATCATAGTTAGGTAATGTTTGACCATAATATATGATATCGTGATATGGAATTATGATATTATCATAATATGGATTCATGAGATGAAATTAAAGTTTTATTTGGACCTGTGATATGAAATTGTTTTGTTATATATTTTTCATAAACATATTAAAATAGCCTACTTGTTTATTCAATTTAACTAAATAAATAAAAAAGTGTAAAATTGCATAATAATATATTACAAAACTATTTGTTTCCCACTTAAGTAATTGTTTTTTCATACTTTAATTCAATAAATAAAATTGAACATAATTTGTAGTGAACTAGTTTTCAATATAATCCTCTCAGCTAATAATGACAAATGTCTCATGTTGAACTTGCATTTCTTGATCGTGTGACCGAGAATATGAACAAACGTTGTTGTTTTGAGTTATTTTTTTTGTACAATCATCCGAAACTATATTTTCATGATCATAGATTATAAAAATTTCATTACTCCTTTCGCAAATAATTATGTAACATTGCACAAACTATGATAATTTTCACTCTATGTCAGTATCATAATGGTTCGTGCCTTGTTTCAGTATTTTAAATATATTTTACCAAGCTCCAAGAGTCTGTGAGGTTGTTTAACAAAATATAAACTTGTGTATAAATTTTTGTGTTAAAAAAATCTCAAATCATGATATGGAATTCAATATAATTCCATATCATGGTTTTTGGAGAATATGAAATCACATCTCATGATATGGTATCATGAGATAGAATCAATGCAAAATTGCATCTTCAAACGTTGATTCCATCTCATGATAGAATATCACTATTTAGTATCACATGAACTCCTACTTTGTGTATTCTTGTACTAACCCATATTTTCTATAATTTTCCATAAGTGTAGGGCGTGTTGTTGCTTTTTAGTGTTCAAAGCTTTGATTTATTCTCTCCACGCTTTTGGTGAGTCCTCATGGTTCGAGGACGGAAGCTATTCAATTATAGTTTCTCTTTGCATTTCATTTTTAGACTGTTTTAAAGGGTTCTTAACCTATTCGATTCTCGATTGTATTAGATGGCTTGTTGAGGCAATGTCTAGTCTTCTATTTTTATTTTATGAATGACTTTGATTGTGAAAGAATTTTTTTAATTCCTAATCATTTCTTTTATCTCATGTTTATGATATGTTGAGGGCTTGTATAAGAACCTTTTTGGGTTGAGTATGCTATATTACATTTAGAGGGTACCCCTAGGTTATAAGAAACTTGGTAATCAAAGCACAAGGATTAGAATGATTCTAGTATGACGTCTCATAAGCCACGTCTAGTAGAGTCTTGTTCATGAGTGTGAAGTACGACACATTTAGGAATGATAGGATATAAGTTGTGCAGGAAATCTCACTTCTTTCATTATTCTTTTATCTTCTGGATATGAATACAAGAAGGGTGAATGCAACAAGAAGGGAATATGAGAATGTGAATGAGGGAGTTCCTCCTCAACATCCCCAAGATCTTCAAGTTCAACAAAATCCTATTCATAAGGGTGTTATCACAAATCTAGAAATAAGGTCGGATCTCCAAATATTGACCCAAGCCATGATGATCAAAGTCAATGCGATTACTAGGACTTATGTAAATCCTAATATAAATACATCTCTTTCAAGGATGAAAGAATTCACTAGAATGAATCCTCCCTAATTCTATGGCTCAAACTGAAGGAGGATCACAAGGATTTATTGATGATATTTATAAATAGTTTTATGTATATAAGTGACTCCACAAGAGAAGGCAGAATTAGACACCTACAAATTGAATGTGGCTCAAGTATTGTACAAACAATGGAAGAATGAAAGGCCCGTAGGAGCGGGTCCGGTAGATTGGGAATTGTTCAAGTCGTTCTTTCTTGATAGATTCTTTCCCCTAAAATTGAGGGAGCAAAAAATACAAAAAATCATCAACTATAATCAAAGAGGTATGTGTGTGAAAGATCATGCCCTTAAATTTGCTCAATTATCTAAGTCTGCTCCAACATTAGTGGCGGATTGTAGTGACAAGATGAACAAATTTGTAATGGGGGTGTTCGACTTGGTAGTCAATGAATTCATTCGGCAATGCTCATCCCAAGTATATTGATTTCATGTCTCATGGTCCATACCAAACAAATTGATGAACAAAATCTCAAGTGAGTGAATAGAGAGGCAACCAATGATGAAGTTTTTTCCAAGGGTAAATCGGAGGGTCAAAGGCGACAAAGATTCAAGAGAAGGTTCTACAACAAAGGCTCCTCAAAAGATCCGAGGTTCAGAAAATATAGGGTGTCTAAACCTATGACTCAAGGAGGCAATAGTGGTAAATCGTCTATATTGAGGCCTACTTGTGCTATGTGTGGTAAGAAACATCATGGTAAGTCCTTTGTTGGCATGGATGGTTTATATAGTTGTGGGAAGATGGTTACATGATGAGGGATTGTCCCATGATTAAGGCTCACAAGAGAAAGAGAGCGCAAGCAAGTTCATCCTAGTGGTTCAAATTCTGATTTTTCTAAGATGAACCGCTTCTGTACCCTCCAAACCCGAGGTGACCAAGATAGTTCCCCGGATGTCGTTAGCTGTATGTTGAAAGTTTTCTTTATTGATGTGTATGTTTTTTTGGATCTTGGTGTTACTTTGTATTTTGTGACGCCTTGTGTGGCTGTGAGGTTTGATGTTCCCCCGAAAAAATTATTGTTTCTACCCCGTTCGATTATTCTGTGGTGGGTAAGAGGGTGTATTGAAGATGTCACATTTTTTGTCCCATAGAATTACTCTTGTTAACTTGATAGAACTTCATATGTTATATTTTGATATGATTCTTGGTATGGATGGTTGTGTACATGTTATTCTTCTATTGATTGTAGAACTGGATGGTTAAATTCTGATTCCCGAATAAACCTATTTTAGAGTGAAAGAATGGTAATTCAATTCCTTGAGGTCAAATTGTTATTCTTCTTAAGACTAGAAAGATGATCTGTAAAGGGTGTGTCTTCCATATTGTTAGGGTGAATGATGTTAGATCTGAAATCTCTTTTCTAGAGTCGGTTCCAGTAGTGAATGAATTTTTGAAAGTTTTTCATGATGATTTTTCTGTATTCCTCCCAAACGAGAAATATATTTTTGTGTTTACCTTATCCCGGATACGCAATGTATCTCCATTCCTTCTTATAAGATGGCTTCGGCGGAGTTGAAGGAGTTAACAGAATAACTAAAGGATTACCAGGCAAGGGTTTTATTCAACCTAACATATCTCCTAGGGGTGCTCCATTATTGTCACGACCCGCACCTATACCCTATAATTTAGGGAATTCCATAGGTCGTGGACCGCGTAATTGACCTCCCGGAGGTCTTGTACAAACCCTTTCGTATCATTCATCGCATATAAACATACGAAAAGTAGTGCGGAATTAAAACTTTTTATAAGCATTCTATAAGTCTTTCAAAACTCTTTAATATAAAACTCATAGGAAATACTAAGTCTCATTTCATCAAATCTTAGACACGAGACACGACCCATACACAATAGAAATATAGTACTACTAAGTCTATTACAACACTTTGATAAAGGAAATAAAAGACATCTATGCCCTTGTGTCAAATGAGGACATACTTCAACTTCAATTGAATGACGCTACTATCCAAGTCTTGCTTCCCAAATGCTCCTCACCTACCAATCACAATAAAGATAAATAAAAGCATGGAATTAGTTCAAACACATGTACTGAGTATGGCATTATGCATAAAATCATGAAGATGGACATTTATTAGAAATATACATCTTTTTCATTTAAACATCGTAATATAATCATAACAATAACATTTAACACCTTAGAAACACATAATGGACCACTTAATCAATTTAGAACATTTTTAGCAACATTACAGTAATTCATGTCAAATTATAGTGAATTATATTCACTGTTACAGTGAAGCCTATCAACTTCACCTTGGATACTCTCTAGCATGCAATTCCCTCAGTAAAAAGTTATCCTAAGACTCACGTCAGTAAGACAAAGAGAGACCGCCCATACAACCTCTCTAGTTACACCTAAATGATCCTTAAGATCACCGATAATGAAATCAGCACACACTTACAAGACACCAAACACATGAACATGAGATCCTTCTACCAAAGGTGATTCTAAGTCTCACTTGAGTTAGTTGTGAAACGACTTCCCATACAATCCCTTACACACACACTTAAGAGATCCTATAAACTACCTAAGATAGAATCATTCTCACTTAATACATCAACACATATATAATATGACATTCTCCTTCCAATGTCTATCAAAGGACTTACTTAAGTAAAACAAGAAGATAACATCCATGATTGACCTCTTTAAAATTTCCTAAATAATCCTTAGGACTACATAAGGCTTGGATCATGTCTACATAATCAACCATGTTCCCTAACTAGAGTCATTCTTAAGACTTATCTAGGTAAGATACGAAGTTACCATTTAACTCGACAACACTTAACTACTCTAGATAAGTACTTATTCATTTAACATGCTTTCTTAACTTAATCTATTACGTTCATTAGTTCATTTAAGAATCATTCATCACATAAAGACATTCAAGTAATGGTCTTGGACAAGACCTAGGGACTCTAACTAACACCTTCAAAGCCTATTGTGCAATGTCTAGATAGTGTCCCATACAAACACCTAAACTTCATAGAACTTTTCTAATGCTAGTAGGTATCCCACATGATGAGAATAGGGAATAAACGACATAGACCATGATAGCTAGACATGGAATCCGGAGTTCTAATCTACTCCTATGAGGGTGTTCTACTTGCCAAGGGTAGAACTAGGACACATCCCATGTAGGCACATGGTTAAGGAATATGAAGGGCTTTTATGCACTGTAGTCTCAATCTCAGGTAGAGCTACATTGTACTCTTGTCTCCGTATCAAGTGGATCTACTTCCCATAACATAATCACTCGGCGCTAGCTTTCGTTCTCATAGAGTAATTGACATTAAAGGTTCATACAAAGGGGTTCCATATCTAGTTCATCACCCAATCACGTTTACCCTACCAAAGAGGTCTACTAGGGCTACATTACAATGGTGACATAGATAGCTCATGATGACTTTCCTAAGGATTATATGATGTCGTTCAAGACAATCAATCCCTAAGTCCATCATTCCTTTACATGAAAGATACCATTACGACTCTCGACTTCAACATTCATAACCTTACAACTAGGTTTAAGGTTCCACGTACATGACCTTCTTAACATCATTTAAGGTCTAACATATCATTCATTCATACATGAAAAGGGTGCACTAAGCCTACCTAGTCAAGACATCTAATATGAACATATCATTCATACATGTATCAAGAAAGGGACACAAGTCTACTAAAACAAGACACAACATTCTTTAATTTATCACATATTACATATCATTCTTTGAAGCTTTTAGGAATGACCCTTATCATCTATATGTCATCTTATACATTAACATATCATCATCAATATTACCATCACACCTTATATAGTCAAGTAGGAACAATCATGAATCAACATTTAAGACCACACATATAAGCACATAGTCATAGTTTAACATGATCTCCTAATATACATAGAAGGAGCACATACTTTCACATTACTTCACATGTAGATACATATGCTCATACTTTACATAAATCAACTACCAAAATAATTATAATACTTCAAGTAGTTGCCGACAAGGCCATGATCATCATAGTACATAAGGTAACGCCAACAAGGCCACATCAATTGCAAGTAAAGCACATAGCACCGCCACCATAAGTGGACCATACAAATAACAACACAATTGAAGTCGAATTACATAAAATCAAGAGAATAAGGTCAGCGTACCACCAATCCATTCTCTTCACTTCAATCCAAAGCTAAATCATTCAATTAAATACCATAAGGCCCTTACTCATGGCAATAATAAATGGTTCAATACATAAACTATGATATTCAATGAAGCTAGGTCAATTCAATATAGATTTATCAATCTAAGACAATCTAGATATCAATTCAATACAATTATATATCAATCATTAGCTCATATAAAACTACACTTGAATTCATAAGCATTAAGTCCAAATCACTTAACGCATAAGTAGTCAAAAACTAGGGATCATCAATTACATGAGTTCATAGATTAATTGAGTTAAAATCATCTAATTAACAACAATTCAATCAATATACAATTCTTTATAACCTTTAATGCAAAAACCCATGGATAGATCATAAATTTGGACAAGTTCATCTTTGAAAACTTTATAAAACTCTTTGAATGTTGGGCTCCTTGATGAGTAGAGTTTCAAGGATCAAAAATCATACCTCAATAAATTTAATCCTCAAATTTTATGAAGAATATCCACTCAATTCTCCAATCCAAGTCCTTCCTTGTGTTTTGGCTCCAATGGAGTTCTAGAGAATATCTAAGGGAATTTGGGTTTTGATTTTGAAGAATGAAATCTTCTAAGCGTTAAAGACATATAAACATGCTTAAAATACCCAAAAGACCCCTTATTAATCGCCCTTTCTTTTATTTGGATGTTGGGTGAATTTACAACTTCACCCCTAACTTAATAGTAAAGTTGCGCAAGAGACAACCTTCACCGACAGTTGCCCATCGATGGGGCATCAGTCCACCAACGGACCGTACTGTCCTCTGTCTATGAGTTCAGAGGCTGGAAAATGGGACATGAGCTCCCTAGTCTAAGTATCAACACGTGCCCTAAATCGACGGGGCATTGACTAGCCTACTGGCCGTCGATTGTCTCAGTTGATCGGGCTGGTCTAAGACAACGTTTGGCTCTTCGAAGGGTCCTTCCTCAAAGACCCTTGGATGGTCCTTGGGGATTTCTGCCCAGAAGTTTCCAATACGAATATGTTCTCATACAATTTTAGGACCTCTCACATGAATTTCATCCAAAATGAACACGTAAAGCTCGACGAAACATGCATAGACATACAAGGTTGTTTCAAGGCAAACCTTTCAAATGTCATTGACATTCTTGGATTTTGACCTCCAAACTTCATGAAACTTGACATACTGCCTATAAAAACTATAATAACCCATATAATGACCTCATTAAATCATTAAAACACACATAGGAATATAACCACACATGAGGCACATAGGTAACTTAGTCGTCGAACGTCTTAGTCATCCCTTGATGTTTCACTTCCAAATAGCCTAAAAGTCTAAATACTGAATCAATATCACATTATAGACAAATTTAGGACCTTATACCATCTTGACAACCATATTAGTCTCTAGCTTCACCTAAGTCATTTTCGAGGTATTACAATCTCCCCGACTTAGACAACATTCGTCCTCCAATGACACTTTCCACTTTCCTAACACTTCCAAGAATAGAGACTCAATTAACAGCTAATGACCATAAAATATAACACACAATCAAGGAGAAACATCAATTTCACATAATCAAGAGCATTACAGCACAACAAGAAACTAGAATAAATTGAACAACTCATCATGCTATAAAACTCAAATCCTTCTTTCCAAATAGAAAAAACTTATTTTATATTCTATATGATGCTCATAGACATAAGTTCTAACCACATTGAAAAAATTTTAGACCAAAGAATGAATTAGTAAATTTTTGAAAAAACCCACAGTGAGCAGGTAACCCTTATAGTAATATATGCAATTTGTTTCCAAAAAAGGCAACTTTTAGGCAATTCATGATGGAAACATGATAATATGCAAGATAAAATCACATAAACACATCTTACAATATAATCATAACTTCATAAAATGCACAATGCAAGGAATCAATTAAATTCAATTTCAACAAGACCCCTAAACATAATGCACATGCAACATGCTTCTATGACTTTTTACTCTCAAGCTTAAGTTGAATACACTAATCATGAGAATATAATTAGCCAATTCAATTAACTTGATGTATATACTATACTAGTCTCATCATTTTAAGCAAGCTAATTTTTAATAGTAAACTAAACTTCATAGACGACTCATAACAATTTTTATCTTCTCGAACACAATTAGACATTACAACACTCTTTATCTCATGTAAATAATACTCTAATCATAGAGGAGATGAGACAATCAAACAGAACTCCATTACTCACCATACTCCCCCACTTAGAAAGAACTCATATTCTAAATATAAATACAAGGACTTACCATCATTCATCATCATCATCATCCGAATTTTCTCCTCTAGTCCAGAGTGCATAAAAACGCCTATTATTTGGAGTATCATCCTTTGGAATATTAGAAGCAACTTGCTTAGCCTCTCTTCCTCTAGCCGCAATGGTAGGACAATCTCTTACCTTGTGGTCATCCTTACAACAATCAAAGCAACCACTAGTGCCGGCTATGTACTTCGCATAGTGACTCTTTCCACAAGTAACACATTTAGGCTTTTCATTTTGAGAACCACCTCCTTCATCAAATTTCATCTTTGCACTCCTAGGTTCTTCTTGAGTTTGAGCCCTCTTCTTGAACCTAGGTTCATCTTGGTCACTTGAATCACCCCTTTTCAAGTTTCTAGACATCCTGTTAAGTTTGGACTCTTCTATGAATTTAGCATACACCATGAGTCTAGCTAAGGTCATATCACCATGTAACATGCTTGTACGACATTCTTCCCTTACTAGATCGACGACACCTGTCATAGACCTAGCCATCTCATCCCTAGGGTCAGATACAAGGGAAGGATAATATTTAGACAATATAGAGAACTTCAAAGAGTATTCCTCAACACTCATATTACCTTGTTTGAGATTGATAAACTCCTCTACCTTAACATCCATCCTCTCACGGGGAAAGTACTTTCCAACAAAAGCTTCCTTAAATTCTTCCCACTCAATAGGACCCTACTCAACCGTCCTATTGCCTTTCCATTGTGTGTACACACTTGAGCAACATCTTTCAATTTATACGAAACTAACTCCGCTTTCTCCCTAGAAGTCACTCCCATAGCATGCACTATCTTATACACCCACCAATAAACTCTATGGGATCCTCTCCCACCTTAGAGCCAAGAAAGATAGAAGTATTCATCCTCACAAAATCTCTCAATCTAGATGTCATAGTGCTCTCCACAACATTCACTCTAGGTTTTATACTCAAATTCACTTGAGTCGTCACGGCTCGAGCTAAGGCAACCAAAGCCTCTCTTATTTCTGTATTAGTCAATTCTGGGGGAACTACCGGAACATTATTACCTCCTTCCACAATGGGGACTTTCTTACCTTGAGGAACTCGCTCAACATGAGGAGGAATCTCTTCATTCACATCAGTCTCCTAAACTCTCCTAGCTGGTGTTCTCCTCATAGTCATCTTCCTAGAAACATAAGGAAAACCATAAGAAAAGAGTACTCATAACTTTTATTCTACGACACGACATAAAAGTAGAAAAGACCCATAGATGTGTTGCGACTCACGCCGATGGTCATGACTCTACTAGACGTGACTTGATGAGACATTTTGATTCCTATAATCACTTTCATAACCTATGCTCTGATACCAAGATTGTCGCGATCCGCACCTATACCCTAGAAGTTAAGGCATTCCATAGGTCCTGGACCGGCGTACTTGACCTCTCGGAGGTCTTGTACAAATCCTTTCGTATCGTTCATCGCATACAAACATATGAAAAGTAGTGCAAAATTAATACTTTTCATAAGCATTTTATAAGTCTTTAAAAACTCTTTTATATAAAACTCATAGTTAATACTAAGTCTCATATCATCAAATCTTAGACACGAGAATACTTTGGGACACGGCACATACATAATAGAAATATAGTACTACTAAGTCTATTACAATACTTCGATAAAGGAAATAAAAGACATCTATGTCCTCGAGTCAAATAAGGACATACTTCAACTTCACATGAATGATGCTACTATCCAAGTCTTGCTTCCCAAATGCTCCTCATCTACCAACCACTATAAAGATAGATAAAAGCATGGAATAGTAGGAACACATGTAGTAAGTATCAAAATTATGCATAAAATCATGAAAATGGACATTTATTAGAAATATGCATCTTTTTCATCTAAACATCATATAATAATCATAACAATAACATTTAACACCTTAGAAACACATAATGAATCACTTAATCAATTTAGAACATTTTTAGCAACACCACAGTAATTTATGTCAAATTATAGTGAGCTATATTCATTGATATAGTCAATTATTTCACTGTTACAGTGAAGCCTATCAACTTCACCTTGGATATGCTCTAGCATGCAATTTCCTCAATAAAAATCTATCCTAAGACTCACTTAAGTAAGAAAAAGAGATATCGCCCATACAACCTCTCTAGGCACACCTAAATGATCCTCAAGACCACCTATAATGAGATCAACACACACTTACAAGACACCAAACACATGAACATGAGATCCTTCTAGCAAAGGTGATTCTAAGTCTCACTTGAGTTAGTTGTGAAGCGACCGCCCATACAATCCCTTACAGACACACTTAAGAGATCCTATAGACTACCTAACATAGAATCATTCTCACTTAATACATTAACACATAGATAATATGACATTCTCCTTCCAAAGGCTATCAAAAGACTTACTTAAGTAAATCAATAATATAACATCCATGATTGAACTCTTCAAGATACCTAAATAACCTTTAAGATTACCTAAGGCTTAGACCATGTATACATAATCAACCATCTTCCGTAACTAAGATATTCTTATGATGTATCTAGGGAAGATACGAAGTGACCATTCATATGCCCCTTCAAACCTTAACTAGAATACCCTTAACTACTCTAGATAAGTACTTATTCATTTAACATGCTTTCTTAACTTAAACCATTACATTTATTAGATCAGTTAAGGATCATTCATCACATAAAGACATTTAAGTAATGGTCTTGGACAAGAACTAGGGACTCTAGCTAACACCTTCAAAGCCTATTGTGCAATGTCTAGGTAGTGCCCCATACAAACACCTAAACTATATAGAAGTTTTCTAATGCAAGTAGGTATCCCACTTCATGAGAATAGACAATAACCGACATAGACAATGATAGTTAGACATGGAATCTGGAGTTCTAACCTACTCCTATGAGGGTGTTCTACTTGCCAAGTGTAGAACTAGGACACATCCCATGTAGGCACATGGTTAAGGAATATAAAGGACTTTTATGCAGTGTAGTTTCAATCTCAAGTAGAGCTACATTGTACTCTAGTCTCCGTCTCAAGTAGATCTACGTCCCATAACATAATCACTCGGTGGTAGCCTTTGTTCTCATAGAGTAATTGACATTAAAGGTTCATACAAAGGGGCTCCATATCTAGTTCATAACCCAATCACATTCACCCTACCAAAGAAGTACGTGTTCCATCCAATCAATCCCTAAGTCCACCATTCCATCACATGAAGGATACCATTACGGCTCTCGACTTGAACATTCATAACCTTATCAGGCTTAAGGTTCCACGTACATGACCTTCTTAACATCATTTAAGGCCTCACATATCATTCATCCATACATGAAAAGGGTGCACTAAGCCTACCTAGTCAAGACATCTCATATGAACATATCATTCATACATGTATCAAGTAAGGGACACGAGTCTACTATAACAAGACACAACATTCTTATCACATATAACATATCATTCTTTGAAGCACTTAGGAATAACCGTTATCATATTTATGTAATCATATACATTACCATATCATCATCAATATAACCATAGAAAACTATACTAGAATTCAAAAGCATTAAGTCCAAATTACTTAAGCCATAATGCAAGAACCCATGGATAGATCATAAAATTGGACAAGTTCATCTTTGAAAACTATAGAAAACTCTTTGAATGTTGGGATCCTTTAAGAATAGAGTTTAAAGAATCAAAAACCATACATCAATAAACATAATACTCCAATTTGATGAATAATATCCACTCAATTCTCCAATCCAAGCCCTTCCTTGAGTTTTGGCTCCAATGGAGTTCTAGAGAATTTATAAGGGAATTTGGGTTCTGATTTTGAAGAATGAAATCTTCTAAGTGTTAAAAACTTATAAACATGTTTACAATACCCAAAATACCCCTGATTAACCTCCCTTTATTTAATCTGGAGGTGGGGTAAATTTACAACTTCATCCCTAACTTAACAGTAATGCTGCGTAGAAGACAACCTTCACAGACCGTTGCCCATCGACGAGGCGTCAGTCCACCAACAGACCGTCCTGTCCTCCATCGATGGGTTCAGAGGCTGGAAAATGGGAGCTTAAATCCCTAGTCTGAGTCTCAACCCACTCCCTCAATCGACAGTGCATCGACCAGCCTACTGGTCGTTGATTGCCTCAGTCGATTGGGCTGGTCTAAGACAATCTTTGGCTTTTTGAAGGGTCCTTCCTCAAGGACCCTTGGATGGTCCTTGGGGATGTTTTCCCAGATGTATCCAAATCAAATATGTTCATACACGGTTAGGACCTGTCACAAGAATTTTATCCAAAACGAACAAGTAAAACTCATTGAAACATGCATAGACACATAAGGATACTTAAAGGCAAATCTTTCGAACGTCATGGACGTTCTTGGATATTTGACCTCCAAACTTCATGAAACTTGAAAAAATGACTATAAACACTATAATAACTCATATAATGACCTCATTAACTAATTTATCACATATATAGGCATATAACAACACATGAAGCACATAGGTGACTTAGTCATCGAACATCTTAGTCGTCCCTTGACGTTTCACTTCCAAATCACCTAAAACTCTAAACACTGCCTCAATAAAACATTATAGACCTATTTGAGAGATTATAGCATCATAACAACCATGTTAGGCTCTAGATTCACCTAAGTCATTTTTGAGGTATTAGAATTATTGTTTATTTGGAAGAAAGATGGATCTCTTAGAATGAGTATTGACTATCATCAATTGAATAAGGTGACCATTAAGATGAAGTATCCATCTTTGAGAATTTATGACTTATTTGACCAACTCTAATGGGATAGTTATTTATAATAGATTAATCTCCATTTGGGTTATCACCGATTGAGGGTGAGAGAAGTTGAAATCCCAAAGATGACTTTTTGAAAGAGATATTGTCACTATGAGTTCCTAGTAATGTCATTTGGATTAACAAACACTCCAGCGATGTTCATGGATCTTATGAATAGGGTGTTCAACAATATCTTTACATGTTTGGCATTGTTTTCATTGATAATATCTTGATATAATCTAGGAATGATAAAGAGCATGTCGACCATTTGAGGGTGATATTTCAAGTCCTCAAGGAACATCGACTTTCTTGCAAAATTTTGAGAATTTTGAGTTTTGGCTAAGGTTCATAGCATTCCTTGGTCACATTGTGTCAAGTAATGGTATTTAGGTTGTCACAACCCGAAACCATACCATAAAAGTTAGGGTATAATCTTGGATTGTAACCGGTATCGTCGAACTCTTTGACTTCTTAGACAAGCCTCTTTCGTATCATTCATTGCATATACATAGTGAAAAGTAGTGCGAAATTAAAACTTTTCATAAAACATGATATAGTCTTCAAAATCTCTTTCATATAAAAGTAATAGGACATAATAAGTCTCAATCTCATCATCTTAAGATACAAGAATACTTGGGACACGGCCCATACTTCAAAATACGAATATAGAAATACTTAGTCTATTACAATACTTTAAATGAAAACATAAAAGACACATATATGCCCTCGAGTCAAGTGAGGACATACTTCAAATTCTCTTGAACGATCTTCTAAGTCCAAGTCTTCACTTCTCAAAGCTCCTCAACTACCAAGAACTATATAGATAGATACAAGCATGGAGTTAGTACAACCATATGTACTAAGTATGCCTATATGCATAAAATCATGTAAAACGGACTTTATTGGAAATATGCATCTTTCATTTAAAAATGATATTATAATCATAATAACTACATTAATCAATTTAGAAACACATAAGATAATTCAAGCATGTAATTTCCTCACTTAAAGTCATCCTAAGATTCACTCAAGTCACACAAAGAGAGACCGCCCGTACACCCTCTCTAGATGTTCCTAAACGACCCTTAATATTACCTATAATGAGTCCCATACATACTTATAAAGCAATCATAAACATGAAGGTAAGATTCTTCTACCAAAGGTGAACTCTAAGTCTCACTTAAGTGAGTTGAGAAGCGACCGCCCATACAATCCCTAACACACACACTTAAGAGATCCTATAGACTCCCTAAGATAGAATCATTCTCACTAAGTCACCAACACATAGATGATATGACATTCTCTTCCTAAAGGATATCAAAAGAACTACTTAAGTAAATCAAGAAGATAACGTCCATAGTGACCTCTTCAAGATTATCTAAATAGTCCTTAAGACTAACTAAGTCTTAGATCATGTCCACAAAATCAACCAACTTGCCTAACTAGAGTCATCCTCAAGACTTCCAAAGATAAGATATGAAGAGATCATCCCTTATGCCCTCTTCACAGTTTAGCTAAGGAATCCTAAGTTACTTAATATTAGGTACTCATTTATTCACATACTCCTTAACATAAGTCATTAGTTCATTAAAGACTCATGCATCACATAATGGACATTCAAATAATGGTCTTGGACAAGACCTAGGAACTCTAAGTAACACCTTCGAAGTCTATTGTGCAATGTCTAGATAGTGTCCCATACCACCACCTAAACTCCATAAACTTTTTAAATTCTAATAGGTATTCCATATGATGAGAATAGGCAATAACCGACATAGACCATGATTGCAAGACACAGAATCCGGAGTTCTATCCTACTCCGATGAGGTTGTTCTACTTGCCAATGGTAGAACTTGGACACATCCCATGTAGGCACATTGTTAAGGAATATGAAGGGCATACTTTGTATTCTAGTCTCATACTTAACTAGAACTACTTTACCTTACCATAGTCACTCGGTTCTAGCCTTCGTTCTCATAAAGTAATTCATACATTAGGTTCACATAAAAGGGTTCCATAACAAGTTCATAACCTAATCACATTTACCCTACCAAGGAAGGTCCACTAAGGATACCGCACAATGGCGACAAGAAGCTCATGATGAGTTTCCTAAGGATTAATATGATGATGTTCCATCCAACTACCTTAAGTCCATCATTCCTTTACTTTGAAGGATATCATTACGGCTTACTTTTCAATCAATCTTAAGCTTTCCCTTAAGTCAAGGTTCCACATAAATGACCTTCGTATCATCATGAAAGGTCTCACCTATATTCATTTATTCAATACTAAGAGCCATAGATTCCTAAGTCAAGACATCACATATTCACATAAGCATCAAGTAAGTGACCCAAGTCTAACTAAACAAGACACAACATACTTCCATTTAACACAAATTGCCTATCTTCCTTTAGACTCTTAGGAATAACCCTTAACCTTATTTAGTCATCCTATTCATTACCTTAACATTATCAACCTAACCATTTTAGACTCATCTAGCCAATTTAGGAACAACCATGTATCAACTCTAAGACTACACACTTAACACATAGCCATAACATAACATTATTAACTAAATAGTATTAATAGTTTTGCACATAGTTTCACATATAGGTAGATATGATCACACATCATAAAATCAACTACACAAATAGCCATATAAGTTCAAGTAGTTTCCCGTAAGGCCATCTCATCATATTGCATAAAATATCGCCGACAAGGCCACATCAATTGCCAGTAAAACACATAACACCGCCACTATATGTGGACCATACCAATCATAATAGAATAAAGTATAATTAAGATCAAATTAAAGAAATCCAGACATCATACCTTCATTCCCTTATTCACACTTCAATTCAATGCTAAATTGTCCAATTCAACATCACAAGGCCCTTACCCAAGGCCATAACCAACAATTCAAGCAATAATCATAAAATCCAATGAAATCTCTATCAATTCAATATAGCTTTAACAATCTAGGATCAATTAAATAACAATTGAATACAATTCTTATATCATTAGAAAGCTCATAAAAACTACATAACAATTCAACAATATTAGCTTAATATTAAGTAACCCACATTATAGTAAAAAACTAGGGTTTATCAATTTACATGGGTTCATAGGTAATTTAGATTGAAATTCATCAATACAATATCAATTATATCATAATTCAATGTTTAGAAATCATTTATGCAAGAACCCATGGTGGAATCATGAAAATCGATAATTCACTTTAGAAAACTTTTAAAAACATGTTGAGTGTTCGGCATAGCCCTTACATCAATTCAACAAGACCATGTATAGGTCATACGAAAGCATAATATTCAAATAACAAGGAAAGGAATGATAGAGTAAATAAGATCATAAAAAAATCTAAAGCTAGAAGATGGCATTGCCCTCGGAAATTGAGGACCTACCCTACTTGGATGAAATGAGGAATCCAAGCCTTCAACGATATCGCCTTCCAAACTCTTCAACGACCGGAACCTAAAATGTTTGGGGCAAGGGAAGAAAATGGGGTTAGTACTCCATTTGTACTAAGTATGAGATCCTATGCACATACACAAACAAAATATGTTAAAAGGGACTTTTTATTAAAACATGTCATTCTACCCCTTTTTGGGGCTTAATGCAACCTCAAGTAAGTCATATTAATCAACCAAACATAGTTACTATCTTAACAAGTAATACTTATCCCAACACACTTAGATTCATGATTGACTACAACCCTAACATCAAGGAATAATATCACAAGAATAAATAAGAGTTAAACATATCATAATAAGCAAGACAACTACTCACAAGTCCTTATCAAGTCAACAAGTGCAATGACCAAGCAAAGTCCCATAACCGTACTCAATCAAGTATCCTCAACAAGAAAACATGAGTAATATCCAACTTTATATATCATGGCATTTAGGCTTGCATTTCATCGTATATTATCATTATAACCCAAGGCATATTCATAAATGAAGTAATCAACATATAATATCAACAATATGACATGATCATCATATATATACATCATATATTGTATTAAAATAAAATATAAGAACCTCCTCCTAAGACTCCCCTCAAGACTAACTAGTGCAATGTCTAGGTAGAGTCCCATACCCCTACCTAGACTAAGCTAGACCCCTAAGGTTATCCAAGTTAGAGTTCAAGTCCTTCAATTCGTTTTACCTTTTGGGAACATCTTGCCCTAACCGACATAGACCACATAAGCTAGTGTAGAATCCAGTGTCATAAAAACCTACACCGAAAGAAGGCGGACTACTTGCCAAGGTAGTACCAAGACATAAAACATAGCAACTGCGTGGATCCACTAGCTAGTATTCCTTTAGGGGCAACATAGTTCAAGAACTAGGAGATTTAGTTGGGACCCTGTTTATGCGCCATGTATTGTTCTCCAATCTCAAGAATAATGTAGTGCTCTTACATTCCCTATGTGGGAAGGGACACTTATCTATCTAGTTCACTCGGTGCTAAGCTAGAGTCCCTTTTTGGAATGTCTATACGCCTTTAATTATCAATCATAACTTAATTTAGGCCATAGGGTCTACCCCTTGCATAATCATCATCATAAATAGCTCAATAAGAATTGTATAAGTATAAGTCCTTTTATCACAATCATAAAAGTGAGGTTAACACTTTAGCATTTCATAACATATTAAGGCACATTGATAGTTTTCACCATCCTTATATCACATACACCTTAATAAACCTCACAACATAGTCAAGACATTTCAATTCATCATCATACCACCCTATAATCCTAATATAAGATATACTCCAATGTAATAACATTGCTTATCAACAATTATTCAGCATTGGAAGTAAAGATAGAGATTCTAAGACTTACCAAGTCTTTCTCATAGTGTATCTTCAAGGTCTTACCATCATCCCATAACTCAACCCAACTTGGGGAGTAACATCATATCACAATAATAACCAATAGAATAACAAGGCCAATTACATCTCTATAACACAATTCATCTTTAGATAACAACTTTAGACAATATACATATGCTAATTTCACATTATAATTCATAACCTAAATCA
Source organism: Solanum pennellii (assembly GCF_001406875.1). Classification (NCBI taxonomy): domain Eukaryota; kingdom Viridiplantae; phylum Streptophyta; class Magnoliopsida; order Solanales; family Solanaceae; genus Solanum; species Solanum pennellii. The sequence goes on from NC_028646.1 coordinate 35,521,557, forward strand.
CATCTTAAGAACTAGAACGATAGGCCTATGATTCATCATAATTTAACCATAATAGCATCATAGGATAGTAATCTAATCAACAACCAACTCAATTGAATGAATCACCATACAACACAGGTCAAGATCACTACCTAGGGTTGGGGATAGAGGATCATGTTCTTCAATTAGACCAAACCATCAACAATTATCAGAAACAAGTTTAATTACATGTAAATCTACTCAATATAACCCTAATAATTCATTAAAAACTCAATCCACAACTTCAATTTCGTCATTGATTGAAACCCATAAGAAAACTCAACTTTTTGAAATCTATTTTGAAGAAATCCTATGAGGAAAGGATATCAAAGGTGAATAGAACCCATACCTTAATGTTTCTCAATAATTTGATGAATAATCCATGCTTTTCCATCCCTTAAACCCTAGTTCTTGATAGCCTTTAATGGTGAGTTCACGTAGAGAGAGAAACAAGAGAGAAATAAGAGAGAAGAAAGAGAGTTTATTTTGGGAGTTGTCTTTAGGTTAATGAGGGTTAAGGGTATTTTTAGAGGGGATTAATTAACTTAATTAGTTTCCCTTTGATCACTAACTAACCCCTAAACCACTTAATTAATTAGATGAAATCATTTAAAATTCATCAGTGGAATTCGACATTCACCGACGAGACCCCGTCGACGGTCTGCCCGTTGGTCGACGGACGACCCCCCCCCCCCCCC
>NC_028646.1:35522284-35544814 GCF_001406875.1 Solanum pennellii
CCCCCCCCCCCCCCCCGTCCTGCACTCCGTCGTCTCTATCAGAGACCTTGCAGGCGAGGGTTTCCTCTAGTTTTTCTAAGTATGGGATGACGGTTGCCTCGACGCCACGTCGAGCCAATGACGCGCTGTCGTCTCCTTCCGTCGAGTGTAACAGTAGCTAGATAAACAAGGGCCTTCACGAATCTTTCTAAGTGTGGGACATAGGTGGCCTCGACGCCACGTCGAGCCACTTACGGACCGTCGCCTGCCCCGTTGATGCACACTGTCAGGCACTGCTGCATCAAACTGCAGTGGTTCTCCTCAAGGGCGCTTGGTTAGTCCTCGGGGAGTCGTACCCAGACGTTTTAATCATGAAATAACTCAAACACCCATTATATAAATTTTCACCCATTTTCATACATTTTCGACTCCTAAAAGTTAGTAAAAAGTCTAAGGCATAGTAACATCTCTTTAAACCAACTTCTCGGACATTTTTGACGTTTTGTTTCTTAAACCTTCTAAATGACCTATATTCATTAAAAACTTAGAAACAGTGTTTAGACTTTATGACACCTATGTTAGGATTTACCATGAGAGTTGGATTTTAATGTTTTTACATTATCCCCCCCCCCCCTTAGGAACTTTCGTCTCCGAATGACACTAAAACACTTTTAAAGGAAGGAATGGACCCAAAACTAGAAGTCCGACCAATCAACAATATCATTTAACATAAATCATGTCACTTCAAGAAGACAAATATCAAAACTCATATTAACACACCTAAGGCTCAAATTTCATCATGACGCATTTCCTTCTAACAACACGTATGAGCTCAACATACATCATATGAGTCAATTAGCACAAAGTTCAACTTAACAACATGCTACCTATCATTTCATAAAGACTCCCCATATCAAAATGCACAACATAACTCAAAGCAAGCAAAACCCGAAATTTCAAGTTTTTAATAGCAACACTATAGTGACTTAAAACTTACTGTGAGGTTTTTTTTTCCTTTCAAAAATGCCTTTTTTTGCAACACTTCACCCAAAAATCAAGAAACACAAATATTTGTCATAATTATATAATTAAAAAGAGTGGCTACCCTTAATTATCAAAAATATGAGGATGACGGGACTTCATATCGGCCTCATCCTCCCATGTTGCACCCTCAACTAATTGATTTTTCCATAACACTTTTACAGATACCACCTCTTTATTCCTCAACTTCTTGACTTTCCAATCAAGAATTTGATCTGTGACTTTCGCATAAGAGAGGTTATCCTTGACACGAAGACCCTCAATAGGAAGAATGGACTCGGGATCACCAATACACTTTTTCAACATAGAAACATTTAAAACTGGATGAACCGAAGCAAATTCACTAGGAAGTTTCAATTCATAGGAAACCTTACCAACCCTTTGCAAGATTTCATAGTACCCACATAATGAGGACTCAATTTCCCTTTCTTGCCAAACCTAACCACCCCTTTCAATGGTGAAATTTTTAAATACACCTTATCACCTTCTTCGAACTCCAAATCCCTTCTCCTATTATCGGCATAAGACCTTAGCCGACTATAGGCCGGTTGCCTATGATATGAACCTTTTCAAAAGTCTTATAAATCAACTCAGGACCAAGAAGTGATGGCTCACCCACTTCAAACCATCCAATAGGAGACCTACACCTCCTACCATTCAATGCTTCATGGTGAGCCATGGAAATAGATTAATGAAAACTATTGTTTTAGCCAAACTCCACTAAAGGTAAATTCCTATACCAATTCCTTTAAAATTAGTAGTGCAAGCTCTAAGCATATCTTCAAGGGTTTGTATTGTACGTTCCGCTTGACCATCCGTTTGGGGATGAAAAGCGGTGCTCAACTTCACCGTAGTACCTAACCCTTTTTGGAACGATCTCCAAAATCTAGATGTGAATTGTGCGCCCCGCTGATATGATGGATAACGGAATGCCATGGCGGCACACAATCTCAACTAGGAAGATTCTTGCATAATCCTCCTCCGAATAAGAAGACTTGATGGGGATAAAGTGAGCGGATTTAGTCAATCGATCCACAACCACCCATATGGAATCATAGGACTTCTGTGTCCGGGGTAAACCTACTACAAAGTCCATATTGATGTCTTCCCACTTCCAAGTTGGAATTTGGATCTCTTGTAGTAAGCCACCCGGCTTTAGGTGTTTGGCCTTTATTTATTGGCAATTCGTACACTTCGCGACAAATTCTTCTATGTCCCTTTTTAGACCTTTCCACCAATATATGTCTCTTAGGTCATGGTACATTTTTGTCGACCGCAAATGAATTGAGTAGCTGGACCCATGTGCTTCTTCTAAGATCCGAACCCTTAACCCATCTACATCGGGAACACATAATATCCCTTGGTACTTAAACACACCATCCCCCCAGGGAGAATGATTTATTCAACTTGCCAAGAATTGATTCTTTCAACTCCATCAAGGCTAAATTAAGGTGTTGTATGGACTTTACCTCAACCACTAAAGATGACTCGGAGTTATGTGAACTACGACACCCCCGTCCGGAGCACTCTCCAACCTCACCCCCAACCTACCCAACCTATGCACTTCCCTTGGTAGGTCCTTTTTGGCTTTATCAAGATGGGATACACTACCCATAGTCATCCGAATTAGGGCATCTGCAACTACATTAGCCTTATCGGGGTGATAAAGTACACTCATATCATAATCTTTCAACAAATCAAGCCACCTTCTTTGTCAGATATTTAACTCCGTTTGGGTAAAAACATATTGGAGACTCTTATGATCGGTAAAAACATCCACATGAACCCCATTCAAATAATGCCTCCTAATTTTTAAAGCAAACACCACAGCCGCTAATTAAAGGTCATGAGTGGGGTAATTCCTCTCATGTACCTTTAGTTTCCTTGAGGCATAAGTTATCACCTTCGCGCTTTTCATAGCATACATCCCAAACCCATTCGGGATGCGTAACAAATACACCACAAAACCCTTTGTACCCTCCGGTAAGGTCAACACCGGAGCGGAAGTAAGCTTATCTTTCAACAATTGGAAGCTTTTCTCACATGTCTCCGACCATTCAAACTTTTTACTCTTTTGGGTCAAAGTAGTCTAAGGAGACGCAATGGATGTGAAACCATACACGAACCTCCGATACTAACCTGCTAAACCTAAGAAACTCCTGATGCAATCAGAGTAAATGGTTTAGGACAATTTTTCACCGCTTCCATTTTCCTTGGGCCTACTTCAACTCCCTCACTAGAAATGATGTGCCCAAGAAAAGTAATTGATCTCAACCAAAGCTCACACTTACTAAATTTTGGCATAAAATTGATGTTCTTTAAGGGTTTGCATGACTACCCTCAAATGACCCATATGATCATCCTCATTCTTCGAATATACCAAGATATTGTCAATGAAGACAATGACAAAAGAATCTAGGTGATTTCAAAATACTCTATTCATTAGGTCCATAAATGCCGCCGGAGCATTTTTTAGACCGAAAGACATGACCAAGTACTCATAATGCCCATACCTAGTTCAAAAGGCCGTCTTCGGTACATCCTCCCCTCTCACCCTGTGTTGATGATACCCCGACCTCAAGTCTATCTTTGAAAAGTAACTCGCCCCTTGGAGTTTGTCAAATAAGTCATCAATCCGAGCGAGAAGGTACTTATTCTTAATGGTGACCTTGTTGAGTTGCTGGTAGTCAATACACATTCTCAAAGACCCACCCTTCTTTTTGACAAATAACACCGAAGCACCCCATGGAGATATATTAGGACTTATAAAGCCTTTGTCAAGCAAATCCTTGAGTTGAGCCTTCAACTCTCTCAATTCGGCCGGATCCATCCGATGTGGAGGAATTGAAATGGGATTTGTTTCCAGTAGAAAATCGATACCAAAATCAATTTCTCTTTGGGAGGAATATCGGGAAGGTCATTAGGAAAAACCTCCAAAAATTCATTAACTGCGGGGACCGACTCAATAGGAGGAATTTTGGAATCCAAATCTTGGACTCTTACTATGTGGTAGAGACAACCCTTTGAGATCATTTTACATGCTTTTAGACAAGATATGATGCGACCTCTAGGAATAGAATTTCCCCCCTTCCACTCAACAACGGGTTCATTTGGGAAGTTATACTTCACCACTCTTAACCTACAATCAATGGATGCAAAACATGCATGCAACAAATCCATACCAAATATAATATCAAAATCAAGCATATCGAGTTCTAATATATCAACATAAGAAACTCTATTGGGCAATGAAATAGGACAATTTTGATAGACTCTTTTAGCAACAATTGACTGTCCCACCGTAGTAGACACTAGAAAGGGATCATGCAAAATATCGGGTAAAACATCAAACTTTCTAGCTACTAGTGGTGTAACAAAGGACAAAGTAGCACTCGGATCAAGTAAAGCATACACATCAAGAGTAAAGATTTTTAACATACCAAACACCACATCGGGAGAGGTCTCTTTCTCACCCCCAGAGCGGAGAGTATAGAAGCGGTTCTTCTTTAGAGCATCTCTAGAACCACTTGCTTGAGCTTGGCCACTACCCTTGTATAGACTCTTAAAGTTTGGAGAATCTCTCATTTTGTGACCACTCTTTCCACAACTAATGCAATTATTCGTCCCCTTAAGGCACTCACCATAGCGCTTTTTACCACACTTTCCATAAGTTGGCTTCTCCTTTGGCGAATTAGAACCTTTTCCCTTCCTAAATTTAGGGTTAGACACCCTATCACTACTAGCTCTTGGGAATTTGGTATGGACTGTATTTGAGCACCGCTTCTTAAATTTAGGCTTATCGTTTATTTCAAACCTATTCTTTGAGGAGCCTCCATCAAATGACCTAGTCCTCTTAGTATCTCTACCTTTTCTCTTAACTCTTGCATCCTCAACCCTTCTTGCATAGACCATAAGACGGGAAATATTCATGTTGTCATGTAGCATGGCCGATTGGCACTCCTCTTGTAAGTCCTCCAACACCACCTTCACAAAATGGCTCATTTGGTCTCTAGGATCGGAGACTAAAGAAGGAGCATATTTGGACAACTTAACAAATTCAAAAGAGTACTCATGAACACTCTTCCCTTCTTGGCGAAGATTGATGAACTCCATCACCTTCTCCTACCTCATCTCTCTAGGGAAGAACCAATCTAGAAAAGCTGCCTTAAAGATCTCCTAAGTCACCGGACCACCCCTCAACGACCTATTGTCCCTCTATTGCACATACCAAGTTTGAGCAACATCCTTGAGTTGATATGAGGCCAACTCGACCTTCTCACTTGAAGTCACCCCCATATCATATAGCACTTTGTAGACCACATCAAGGAATTCTTTAGGGTCTTCATCAACCTTAGACCCATAGAAAGTAGGAGGGTAAATCCGAGTGAAGTCCCTTATATGGGAAGCCATATTAGTGACTTATTGATGAGGACGAGGAGCAACATCCCGATTGGCTTGAGCTGTCACAGCTTGGGCTTGAACCTTTGCGGCTTGTGCTTTGGTAGTCATAGCTTGGTCCATTTGAGCAATAATAGCCCCCATCTTCGCCTCCGTCATTGGTTGAGGGTTAGTCGGGGCTTGATCAGCATTAGCATTTTCCTCAAGTGGAGGAACTTGCTAATCATGAAGAGGAGCTCCCGCATTAGCAACTTCCTCCTCAAGTCTTCGAGAAACATTCCTTTGAGTGTTCATGCTTCTTACAAGCACAACAATATGATTATATGTAAAAGCACACAATAAGCATACTCTATTGGCACGATATAAGATTTCCAAGAAAGAGAGTGATTCCTAAGCATCATATAGGTTCCTACTCATAAGTGTGGCGCACTTCACAATTATGAATACAAACCTACATAGACGTGGTAGTGAGAGAGACATTACTCAACGATATTCAACCTCATGCTCTTATACCAAGTTTGTCACATCCGGGTTTACCCCCTAGACGTAACCGGTGTCGTTGTCCTTTTCAAGGACTAAGACTAGCCTCTTAGTTCATGTCATTACATTCATAGGTTGAAAAATGCGGAAAAATTTAAAACTTTTATTTTTTCTAGTTGGAGGTTTGCATAGACCTCTACATACACTTAATATATATTCATATCGAGTACACATAGACCGTTCAAATAGGAAGGTTACATAGCCTTCTTCTTTTATTGCACATATATATAAAAATATAGAAATAGTCTCAACAATTGTCTCATCTCATACCATCTAAATAAAGGTCACAATATGGGCATAGCCCTTACATCAATTCAACAAGACAATGTATAGGTCATACAAAAGTACAATATTCAAATAACAAGGAAAGGAATGATAGAGTCAATAAGCTCATAACAAAATCAAAAGCTAGAAGATGGCATTGCCCTCGAAAGTTGAGGACCTACCCTACATGGATGAAAGGAGGAATCCAAGCCTTCAACAATATCGCGTTCCAAACTCTTCAACGATATCGCCTTCCAAATTCTTCAACGACCGGAACCTAAAATGTTTGGACCAAGGGAAGAAAACTAGGTTAGTACTCCATTTGTACTAAGTATGAGATCTTATGCACATACACAAGAAAAACATGTTAAAAGGGACTTCTTATTAAAAAATGCCATTCTACCCCTTTTGGGGGCTTAATGCAACGTCAAGTAAGTCATATTAATCAACCAAACATGCTTACTATCTTAACAAGTAATGCTTATCCCAACACACTTAGATTCATGATTTACTACAACCCTAACATCAAGGAATAATATCACAAGAATAAATAAGAGTTAAACATATCATAATAAGCAAGACAACTACTCACAAGTCCTTATCAAGTCAACAAGTGCAATGACCAAGCAAAGTCCCATAACCTTACTCAATCAAGTATCCTCAACAAGAAAACATGAGTAATATCCAACTTTATATATCATGGCATTTAGGCTTGCATTTCATCGTATATTATCATTATAACCCATGGCATAATCATAATTGAACTAATAAACATATAGTACCCACAATATGACATGATCATCATATATATATACATCATATATTATCTTAACATACACATATAAGAACCTCCTCCTAAGACTCCCCTCAAGACTAACTAGTGCAATGTCTAGGTAGAGTCCCATACCCCTACCTAGACTAAGATAAACCCTTTAAGTTATCCAAGTTAGAGTTCAAGTCCTTTAATTCGTTTTACCTTTTGGGAACATCTTGCCCTAACCGACATAGACCACAAGAGCTAGTGTGGAATCCAGTGTCATAAAACCCTACACCAAAAAAAGGCGGACTACTTGCCAAGGTAGTACCAAAACATAAAACATAGCAACTACGTGGATCCACTAGCTAGTATTCTTATGGGGGCAACATAGTTCACGAACTAGGAGATTTAGTTGGGACCCTCTTTATGCGCCATGCATTGTTCTCCAATCTCAAGAATAATGTAGTGCTCCTACATTCCCTATGTGAAGAGGAACACTTCTCTGTCTAGTTCACTCGGTGCTAAGCTAGCGTCCCTTTTTGAAATGTATATAAGCCTTTAATTATCAATCATAATTTAATTTAGGCCATAGGGTCTACCCCTTGTATAATCATCATCATCAATAACTCAATAAGAATTGTATAAGTCCTTTCATCACAATCATATAAGTGAGGTTAAGACTTTAGCATTTCGTAACATATTAAGGCACATTGATAGTTTGCACCATCCTTATGGCACATACACCTTAATCAACCTCACAACATAGTCAAGACATTTCAATTCAACATCATACCACCCTATAATCCTAATATAAGACATACTCCAATGTATATCATGGCTTAAGAACAATTAATCACCATTGGAAGTAATGATAGAGATTCTAAGACATACCAAGTCTTTCTCATAGTGTATCATCAATGTATTACCATCAACCCATAACTCAACCCAACATGGGGAGTAACATCATAGAACAATAATAACCAATAGAATAACAAGGCCAATTACATCTCTATAACACAATTCATCTTAGATAAAAACTTGAGACAAGATACATAGGCTAATTGCACATTATAATTCATAACCTAAATCACATTTGAAGAACTAGAATGATAGGCCTATAATTCATCATAATTTAACCATAATAGCATCATAGTATAGTAATCTAATCAACAACTAACTCAATTGAATGATCACCATACAACATAGGTCAAGATCACTACCTAGGGTTAGGGATAGAGGATCATGTTCTTCAATTAGACCAAACCATCTACAATTATCGTAAACAAGTTTAATTACATGTAAATCTACTCAATATAACCCTAATAATTCGTTAACAACTCAATCCATAACTTCAATTTCGTAATTGAATGAAACCCATAAGAAAACTCAACTTTTTGAAATCTATTTTGAAGGAACCCTTTGAGGAAAGGATATCAAATGTGAATAGAACCCATACCTTAATGTTTCTAAACAATTTGATGAAGAATCCACCCTTTTTCTAGACCCGAAACCCTAGTTCTTGCTAGCCTTCAATGGTGAGTTCATGTAGAGAGAGAAACAAGAGAGAAATAAGAGAGAAGGAAGGGAGTTTATTTTGAGAGTTGTATTTAGGTTAATGAGAGTTAAGGGTATTTATAGAGGGGCTCAATTAACTTAATTAATTTCCCTTTAATCACTAACTAACCCCTAAACCACTTAGTTAATTAAATGATATTATTTAAAATTCATTAGTGAAATTCGACCCTCACAGACGAGATGGACCGTCGACGAAAAACCCTCTCCCCTCCGTCCTGCACTCTGTCGTCTCTGTCACAGACTTTGCAGGAGAGGGTTTACTCCAATTTTTCTAAGTATGGGATGACGGTGGCCTCGACGCCCCGTCGAGCGAATGACGCCCCGTCGTCCCCTTCTGTCGAGTGTAACAGTAGCTAGGTAAACAAGGGCCTTCACGAATCTTTATAAGTATGGGACGAAAGTTGCCTCGATGCACCGTTGACCCACTTACGGATGGTCTCCTGCCCCGTCGATGCACACTGCCAGGAAGTGCTGCATCAAACTGCAGGAATTCTCCTCAAGGGCCCTTGGTTGGTCCTTGGGGAGTCGTACCCAAACGTTTCAATCATGAAAAAACCTTAACACCCATTAGCTACCTTTCCACCCTTTTCATACATTTCCGACTCCTAAAATTTAGTAAAAAGGCTAAGTCACACTAACATCTCTTTAAACCAACTTCCCGGACATTTTTTGAAGTATTGGTTCTTAAACCTTCTAAGGACCTATATTCATTATAAATGGACTTAGAAATAGTGTTTAGACTTTATGACACCTCTGTTAGGCTTTACCATGAGTCTTGGATTTTCAAGGTGTTACAGTCATAGCCACGATTGACCGTTGACTGCTCCGTCACCAGTGTCTGCCTGGGACAACCTGCACACTGATTTTTGGGTCCTTCCTTAAGTACACCTTGGTGGTCCTTGGGGATAATTTCCCGGATGTTTCCAACCCAAATACAATCGTCTATAAGGTTTACACCTCTCACATGAATTTAATCCCATGTAAAACTCGACGAAACACGCCTAGACGTACAAGGTCGACTCAAGGCATATCTTTTGAATGTCTTGGACGTTCTTGGTCGTTTGACCTAAAACTTTGCAAAACATTAACCACTGCCTATACATGATATATTAAATCTATTAATAACCTTAAAACACCATTAAAAAATATAAACACATAGAACCACATTTTAGACATTTAGGTGACTTAGTCGTCAAATGTCTTAGTCGTCCCTTGATATTTGACTTCCAACATCTCTAATATTTTAGCTACTGCCTATATACCATATATTATACATATTTAGGACCTTATACCATAAGTACCAACATGCTAGGCTCTAATTAACCTAAGTCATCTTCTAGGTCTTACAGAGGTAGATCTGAAAAAGACGGATGTGGTCAAGAGTTGGCCTAGACCTCTTATTACAACAAAGTATAGAAGCTTTTTAGGTTTGACCGGTTATTATAAAAGATTTTTCAAGATATTTCCTCCATCGTTTCTAATTTTTGACTTTGACTCAAAAGAAAGCTAAATTGTTATGCTAAAAAGGTGTGAGAAAAGCTTTCAAGAATTGAAAGATAGACTCAATTTCACTCTGGTTTTGACCTTACCGGAGGGTACGAATATGTTTTGTGGTATATTTTTATGCCTTTAGAGTCGGGTTGGGATCTTGTGCTCATGCAAACTGGTAAAGTGATTGCCTATGCTTCAAGACAACTCAAAGTTAATGAAAAGAACTACCCAACCCATTAGCTTAAACTAGCAGCGGTTGTGTTTTCCTTGAAAATATAGAGGCATTACCTATATGTAGTGCATGTAGATGTTTTCACTGATCATAATAGTCTCCAACGTGTTTAGCCAAAAAAAATTGAATCTTTGGCAAAGAAAATGGTTAGAATTATTGAAGGACTATGATATGAGTGTCCTTTATCACCCCGTCAAAGATAATGTAGTAGCATATGCTCTTTGTAGATTGTCCATAGGTAGTGTGGCTCGTTTAGAGGATGACAAGAAGGAACCAGTTCGTATGTGCGTATGTTGACCCGAATAGGTGTTCATCTAGTTGACTCCCCTAAAGGTGGTCTCACAGTCCACAATAGTTTTGAATTATCCTTTGTTATGGATGTTAAGGCAAAGAAAGACCATGATCCTATATTAGTTTTTTTGAAAGAGTCGGTGCTCCGGAAGTCCGTTGAGTCTTTCTTCCAAAGGGGATACGGGGTGCTTAGGTACCAAGGTCGGTTATGTTTTTTGGATGTTAATGGATTGAGAGAGAAAATTCTAAAAGAGGCTCATGTTTGTAGATATTCTATTCATTCGTGAGCCACCAAGATGTACAGTGATTTACGAGAATTTTATTAGTTGAATGTTATAAAAAGGATATAGCTGGTTTTGTAGCCAAGTGTCCAAATATCCAACAAGTTAAAGCTGAGCACCAAAGACCATGAATATTGTCCCAAGATATAGATATTCCCACTTGGAAGTTGGAGGATGTGAATATGGATTTGGATTTTGTTGTGGGATATCCTCGTACTCAAAGGCAAAGCAATTATATTTGGGTCATTATAGAACGAATGACAAAATCAATCCATTTCACTCTTTTCAAGGTTTCCTTTTCGGCGGAAGACTATGCAAAATTTTATATCAAGGAGATAGTGAAGTTACATGGGGTTCCTTTGTCTATTATTTTGAATCGGGTACTCATTTTACTTCACACTTTTGGAAGTCATTGAAAAAATGGCTTGGTACTAAAGTTAAGCATAGCACAACTTTTCATCCCCAAACCGATAGGAAAGCAGAAACTACCATCCAAACTTTAGAGGATATGATGAGCTCATGTGTTATAGACTTTAAAGGTAATTGGGATAACCATTTACAAGTCATAGAGTTTGCCTACAATAATAGTTAGGGGGAAGGTGTGTGCAAGGGTCCCCCCATGTGGGACTTAACTCCCTAACCAACTCTAGACTCTAACTAACTGACCTAACTAGCTAACTAACCTAATACTAACCGAAATAAACTACCAAGTGCACCCGACAACCTAAGATCTAATGGGTGACACTAACTTAGTAACTAACTCAAGAAACATCCTAGTACCTAACCTAGGATGATCCAAAATAGTTAGTTATGGCCCTAACGACTTTGGGGTACTTTAGTAATTACCCTAGGTCACTTAATTAATTAAATTAAAAACTTAATTAATTAATTAAATTAACAACTTAATTAATTAATTTAAATGGACAAGCCGAAATCCTTACACTAGACAAGTAACTAACTAAGAAACATCCTACTATCTAACTTAGGATGGTCCAAAGGGTTGGTTATGGTCCTAAAAACTTAGGGGTAATTTAGTAATTACCCGATGTTACCTAATTAATTAAATTAGCAATTTAATTAAGTAATTTAATTGGTCAAAACCAAAACCACTTATCAATTTCTAGATTTCAGTTAAGTCAAGTGTTTTTCAAATTCTAGTCAATCTAGGAGAGGCGTTTTAGTAAATTAGATGATTGATTTATTAATTAAGTTAATAAGTCTAAGTTAAATTACTAAATATAAGTTCCTAAGACCTAGAAACTCACGACTAAAACAAAAAACAAGCGTGAGAAAAACAGTTAGCAAAACGCAAGAAAAATAGAAAATTTCTTAGGCGATTTCAAGGTATACTTCAAGGTTTTCGTGCAAGGTGATCTTCATAGATTCAATTGTACATAAGGTATGGGTTTTATCTCTTGGTTTCCTTTCTCCAATAGGCTTTTCAAACGTTTTATGAATTCAAGAATATCGAAACTAGGGTTGTTCCCAATTAGATTGTTGAACGTCCATCTCCCAAGTTAATCTTGTTTTCGATTCTTTAAGTATATAGATGTAATCTTGAACATGTTGTCGGTATGTGGTTCAAACTTATAATTAAGTATAGGTTCTTGATTAGTTAATGACTAATGAGGCATTTATATACTTGATTCATATGATTAGGGTATTAGTTATATGAAATAAAGAATGATGTAATGCTTAATTGTGTTCGAGAATATGAAGTGTGTTAAAAGTCGATCATGAAGTTAGCTACTATTGAATTCGACTTGCATCCTATTGAGGGGATCATTATAATACATTTACGAGATTAATTTATGTGGTTAATGATAACATAATGAAAGTTGTTTAAGTCAAAGTTTGGTTTATGCCAATAAAATGGCTAACAATGTCTTGCCCAAAAATTGAATAAAACTGGCTTACAATATTGTTTTCAGATTATGATGGGAAGATTAGATAATGGTTAATGTAAACCCAACTAATCATGACTAATGTAACTTATAATTCGTAACAAAGGGAATGCCAATCATTGGGACAAGTCCCAACATACCCTTTCCAAATGAACTATGAACATAGTAACTTTATTGAACAAAGTTCTTAACGTTTATAAAGAATGGTATAAAGCTACCAAATAACATGAAACGAGTAATGATGAGTAATAACATAATTAAAAGTCTTTAAATTATGAAAGTGACCAGAATGGGGTGTTAAAGGAAGTGAGACAAGCCTCACTTACACCTAAGACCACTATGTTAAAGATACTCACAAAAGATGGTGTTCATAATCATGAGACAAGTCTCATTAACACCAAGATGATAATGTAAGGTCAAATTTCACATTTAATTAAGTAAAGAATAGGATGACAGGTTATCCGAAGAGTTAAGTTAACATCATAACTAGAAGCAAGCTTCCACAATGTTTCAGTCAACGCTAAAAGATGTAAAGAAAAAGAAGTTGAGCAAAGACCGAAAGACTAGCATTGAGCTTGTGCCAGCACATGTAATCCTCATGAGATTAGGCTACCACCAAGGTGGATAAGTAGTCTCTATATGACTCCTAGTATTCGAACTATGTTGCTAGCAGAGGAACTAGCCAGTGGATTCCACCTAAGAGATCTAGGTTTGATGCGGTTTCACTTGGGCCGATAATTCCACCTCTTTTCGGTGTGGGGAAGACACTGGATTTCATGTTTATCACACATGATTTATGTCAGTTAAATTCTCAAAGAAAGTATTCGGTTCACTTTAGCCGTGAACCCCCTCTTTTCGGTGTGGGTGAACATGAACTTGGTTTCATTTAGCCGGTGAACCACGCCTTTTCGCTGTGGGGAAAACACTAGATTTCATATTAGCTAGCATGATCTTAATTATAAAGATATCCTTAATAAAGCAAGAAAGAAAGAAGAAGAGATGTATTTTCAAAGTGAGCTAAGAAAGCAAGAGCCTAAGAATATCAATCGTCAGTGTTTGATAAGAATGAAGTTTGTCTTATAATGACTTCTTATATTATGCTAATAAAAGGGAGTAAAATGTAATTGCAAATCAATGCCCCATAATCTCCATAATATGAAAATGATGAAATAAGTGGCCTAGCCAATAAAGAGTGGCTTATAAAGATTCTACGCCCAATCTAACAAGAATGGAAAAAATAACTTGTTGTAAGGATAGGCAAATCATTTCCTTAGTCTTTTGTTTTACTTACTTGATTCATTGTAGGTATGGGACTACAATGAATCATCTAACTAGTAAGTAAAACATAGGATCAAAGGAGATCATTGAATTACACAACAAGAAGAAGAAACAGACTGGAAAAAAAAACTAAGTATCAAAAAGGGAGCTCTCGGGTTAGGGAGTATCAAATTTCAAAATTTTCGCTTGAGTTGTTCTAAAATTATGTTCATGATTCTAAGGTATTGTTAATATATAAAATGAGTTGTATGCTTTGAATGTATTAAAATACGTCATTTTTCATACCACAATTCACAAATAACGAATTAGGAAAGTCTAGTGATGTTACTTTCCAGAAATGACATGTTGTTATAGAAAGACCTTTCCTTGATCATGCATAGTACTTATGTGTATGTTTGCATGCACCCATACTTAGTACAAGTGTGTACTAACCCTATACTATTATTATCTT
This sequence comes from Solanum pennellii, assembly GCF_001406875.1. Classification (NCBI taxonomy): domain Eukaryota; kingdom Viridiplantae; phylum Streptophyta; class Magnoliopsida; order Solanales; family Solanaceae; genus Solanum; species Solanum pennellii. The sequence goes on from NC_028646.1 coordinate 35,536,767, forward strand.
TATAGGTGCAGGTCAGAGAGAATCTTGAAGACTCATCGAAGCTGTTTGGATGGTCGATCTCTAGAATTTGGTAGGTCCTCTTGATGTTCGAGGATGCTACATTTACCTATCTAGATTAGTACTTTAGACATGTCTAGTGGATTTTGTCCTTAGCGTTTCTTTTCAGACGTTTGTTTCGAAGCTTTGTATTAAGGCCATTTTGGCAAACTATTACATTATATATTGATCTTTGATTTAACTTGATTCGTCAATTGTAGATGGTTGTTTTTATTTGAGCTTAGTAGAATATTAATCTATGTAAAAAAATATATGAAATCTATGTATACTTCATTATGTTTTAAAAGTTTTAAATTTTCTACAAAATTTAACTATATGAATGTGATGAAAGCTAAGAAGAGGCTTGTCTGCGACCTCTGAGAGGTTAACAAAGCCGGTCGCGATCCGGATTCAAAAATCTTGGTCATGACACACGACTTAGCCTCTCCCTAAAGCTGGAAGGTCACAAACTCTACTTCATGTTGATGCACAATACCTAACTTATGTAGCCTCTCATTAAAATCTAAAATAAAATCATATGCGTCCTCATTCTCAGAATAGAGAAACATAGGAGGCTTTAGTTTCAAAAAACATAATCAACATTTCTTGCTCATTACCAGTCATTATAAGACCTAACAAAGGATTAAAAAGGAATCAGTATCGAATTCCGCATCTTCTTGTGTTTCCCCAAAGACCAGTAGTGGGGCGGTTGTTTGGAGGTTGAGTAGCATGTCCTATCGGAAGGATTTTAGTCCAACCAAGCACTTCAAAAAAGTCATGATATGATAAGACAACACTGGGTGTAAGGCAGGAACGTAAGTATTCCCAGACATGATCTTCATGTCAAACCTCCTCGTCTCAAATATATACATTCTAGTTCATATCTACAATTTCCTGCAAATAAGGAGAAACTTACATAAAAATCAATACAAAAAGGCTTTTGGACACACACTAAACTTAAGGAAAAAGCATTAAAAATACCGTGAAACCACAGTACATCACTTAGCGGCAGGAATATTACCAGAGCGGCTTTCACGGAGACAAAAAATTCTGATTAAAAGTTATGATCCACATTTCACAACACACATTCATCCCACAACACATAAAAAATACACACTCATGTTAAGATCAATTTTGGGAGTTCTACTTGCCCGAAATCAATTTCATAAAGTCGTACAATTTTCTTAACATCTTAGCTATGTAATCATATGGTGAAATTCACAATTATATCTCTCATGTGTTACCATATTTCCCTAGAGCTCACAGACTCCGATATCATTCAAATATGGACTAAGTTGGGAAATTTCATGTTACTACTAAAAAGTTTTTCGGCCCAAAATTTTTCCCTGTTGGATTTTCTATAACAACGGAAAAAGATTGTTACATAAAGGAAGTGGTATATTATTTTTTTAAGGAGGTGATGTCATTGGATTTCACCATGATCGATGAAGACCGTTGCATTTATGTGAAAAAGTCCAACGAAAATTTTGTTATTCTCTCTTTTTACGTTGATGATATTTTATTAGTTGGAAATAATTTATAGTATGTGAAAATTGTATATTCATGGCTTTCAAAATCATTTGATATGATATATTTGGGTAAAACAGACTAAATACTAGTTTAGATCCAAGTAGATTATTCTAAGAAATTTTTGAGTTTATCTCAAAAAGCTTATATAAAGAAAATACTGGAACTTTTATAAAATAATGGTTGCAAATCCATGGATATTCCTATAGTAAGAGGTGAAACTATAAACCTTGAAATGTGTCCAAAGACTGAAAAAGAAAAGGAAGACATGTCTCGAGTTCTTTAATCAAGTGTTCTTAGGCTTTGATGTATGCTATAGTGTATACTCGCCCATAAATTTTTTATGCCTTAAGTCTGGTTAACATGTATCAATCCAATACTAGAAAATATCATTGAAAATGGTAAAAGAGAATATTTCGATACTTGAAGGGGATTACGGATCATACATTGTGTTATAGTTGATCTGATTCGTGATAATAGGTTATACATATGTTGATGGGATGGTGATCAAAATGTTATAAAAATAACATCCGATTATGTTGTCTTACTAATTTGTGGTGCTATTTCATGGCAAAGTAAGAAGGGAAAAGTAAGAAGGAAACTTGTACAACTTTTTCAATCGTGGAATTTGAATTCGTGGCTTGTGCGTCTGCACTACAAGAGGTTGCTTGGCTAAAGAGATTCTTTGACCGATTGAGTATTGCAAGGACTTCTAAGGGTCCCATTATTATTCTACATTGTGATAGTCAAGAGTCTATCACATACATAAATGATCCTAAGTGTCAACACATTGACATGAAATATAACTTTGTTAAAGACGCAATGACAAGTGGAAAAACAACTTTACAATACACTCCTACACATGAAATATAGTTGATCCTTTTACGAAGGTCATCTCTAGAGACTTGTTTGAAAAAATATGTTAAGGCTCTATGTTTCTATACGATTTGATTATATTTCAGTATTCTAAAGTAACTTGATTGTTATAGTATTCTCTTCTATATAATACCATTGATATAATATGGATATGATATTTTGTAAGAAGTAATGTGTCGAACAAGTCGCAATATTGTGTCCCTCACAAGAGCAGTCGCCTCTTATATCGAGAAACGTGAAGAGAGAAGTTTCACTGCCATATTATGAGTTGTTTTATGAGCCAGATAAGAGTATCTCTAAGAAAATGAAGTTGAAGATCATTGTAAAGAGATGCTCGGGGCAGACATCTAGAGTTGTCTAGACCAATATCTGTATGATGTTTGAATGATAAAAGAATGAGACACATGTACCAATATAAGATTATAACATCGTACCAGGTGTTTCATACAACGTGCGTTAAGCAATAAATGGGGTAATGAAGAATGGTTCCCTACTTCTTTATTGTGTGAGACCCCGAAAAGTTAATTTCATTGGGATACCCTTTGACCTATTATTGTTTCTAAAAGTTTTGATCATTTTTGCTACTTTAGCGTGTTACTAAAACCCATGAGTGATTCAGCAATACAGTAAATGTCTAGAAAAATAGTTGATATGGAGCAAATATATTCAAGTAGAGAGAGAAGATGATTAAAATGATTAATCTAACTTTTATACAAAAGACAACTATTACGCTCGAGTGCAATTGTCTACATAAAGTCAAACATGAACTCTAGTTTACCTCTTTAAGAGGATAAGAGAATAAATAAGCAATACTGAAGTAGTGAAAGAAGTCTGGAGTATTGTGATTAATAATGTCCTCATATTAGTAGTGAATTCTTTCCACATGTGATTGAATTCCTATATACAGCATGTAAATCCTAATAGGTAAGCTTTTAATGCTCACCGATCGCACGAATTGTTACTTGTATGAAAGGTTGAGTAATTCATGTCGAATTGACTTGAGTCTTGTCCACCATGTGCAAAGTGGGAGATATAAGTTTTTTGGGGGTCATGAGTTGCCCATGTGGATCCGACCCGACGACATAAGTTTTTAAAGAAGAAGATAAGTACAATTGTGAAAAAGAGTGAGAACGGTTACATGATTTAAATGTAACATCTACTCCCTTTAAAATAGTAATTCACTCTTACAGAACAAAGAAAAGAAGAAACAAAAAGAAAAACAACAGAATATTTATTTTTTAAGAATGACTTCAAAAAAATCCCAAAGGATATTCAGTTTGTCGATTATACTTTGTTTTTTTGAGATTTAAAGTTTGACTTGGAACAAATTATTAAGTTCGTGATTTCATTCTGCTATACCAATCAAACGTGCACAAATCTTGTACAGAGTATTGTTTAATTTTTACATTGGGTAAAGTTAAAATGTGCATGTAAACACTTATGTTTAAACCAAAATAATAAAAAATGCAAAAATCCAAAAATTGTAAATTCTAACTTATAAGTTTTAAGTCAAACGTGTTGGCTCTAAGCATCAATTAGGGAAAGCCAAAATAGAGATGAATTAGCAGCCATAATCCACATTTTGAGAAACTTTGCTACAGTTACCATAATTTGAGGTGAATAGGTTGCTTTAGAAGACCCCCTAGCTTTAATTAGTTTCTTCTCAGGAGTGTTAAGCTTTAAAAGATGAAATTACAGGGTATGATGTTCCTTTAGTTTCATGTCTAAGTTCTTGCTCTATAAATGTACATTTTGGAGAATGTTCTTCATTACTTCTAGTATTACTTTTGATTTCCGCAGCATGTACATAGTTGGTGCTATTTTATTTTTTTTAAGAAACAATTATCTACTAAAGTGTAACTACAATTTGTTTGGCCTATCCATATATATATATGACCATGTTATGTTTGTTTTTATAATAATATATGAAAAATATGAGAATATAGCTAATCAGCATTTGGATGGAAAAGGTTATCCACTTTTCATAATCTCATAATAAAAAGGGAAAGAGTATATAGCTAATTAGCATTAGGACAAGTTATATATACTATTCCATATATAGTTGCTTTTGCTAGGGTTCACAAATTAATATACATATATTTAATTAATTTTTTAGTAACAATATAGAGTACAAGAAAAAGCTATCGAGTTTGTCTGAACCCATGAATCTCGCCTAACTCCCCACTTATCCACATGCATCACTATTTGCAGTAAATATTAATTTAATTAAACATAGACAGTTAATTGATAATATCCTTTAAGTTAAGAAATTATAGTATTGTTAAGCTATTTTACAATATGTATGTGCTGTTAAAATATGGATCTCAATTGTGGGGATGGTTTTAGGGGTAGCAACCAGGACAGTGGTTTTAAGCCTATGCAAAAGCAGATCTATGGGGGCGGATTTAATTTTTGCGACTTAAGATTAATCCGCTTCATCCATCCCGCTTTATTGTTATCGAGATTTAAATTTTTAAAAAAAAAAGTGGTTTGCAAATATATACTTAATCAATATATTATGTATACATATTTCCCAAGTAATCCTTATTATACTTTTGTCGGACTACGGTGCGCACCACTCCAACAATATATGTATGCATGTATGGCCCTCTTATAGTTGTGAATTTCAATAAACTCTTGATGCCACCAACAAATAAAATACACATTTTGGTTAAATATTTTTTTTTTATTTAAAAAAAGTAACATCTTTAACCGTAAGTGGAAGGAATAAGCAAACCTCTATATCAATAATAAAAAAACATGTGTTGATGATAAGGCATGTTGGTTATTAATATATATACATGTTTACTTATTCCAATTTAATGTTATCACATGGCATGTCTCCTTGTATTTACAGGATTACCCTAAAAATGCAAAAGTTCAACAAAGTAAGATGTTTGGTTCATGTGCCTTGCTACTTTATCATTTATGGAACAAAGGTATCATCATTAAAATATTATTATTGTATTATAAGTGGCAAATTATTAAGCAACTCTTTTGTCTGTATACATATATATTAAGTTTGTTTATGAAGTCATCTCATACGTACTCACATAAACCACTTTTGAAATATAGGGTTTTATCAAAACAGGCTAAGTGGTTTTGTACCTAAACATAGTATAATAATTTTGGCAATCCTTCTTCATTCAATAGTCTAAAAACAACCACATCTGGTGAAATACATAGATAACCATACTTCAAATTAAAATTATGACAAGAGGAAAAATTGTGATTGGAAGAATTGAGAATCCAGCAAGTAGGCAGGTGACATTTTCGAAACGTAAAAGTGGGTTAGTTAAGAAAGCGAAGGAACTAGCAATCCTTTGTGAGGCTGAAGTTGGACTCGCAATCTTTTCTAATACTGGACGGCTCTATGAATATTCAAGTTCCAGGTTCTTTATCTTCTTTTATTTCATTGTAAAAACAAAAATATTCATTCAATATATTACACTTTATTTTAATCTTAGTCGTTTACGCAAGCTATACATCTATCTATCAGGCATATCTATCATGGTAAAGTGACAGAAATTAAGATGTGGAGTAATCAATAGTGCACCTATGAGGAAAAATAGGAGTGCCTTGTGCCGCTGCTCTAGGCCAAAGATACCATCCGCGAGACCAAAGTTCAAATCCAACTAAAGTTTTATCTTAAGTTAGATTAATCCACCCAAAATCTTCAGATCGTAGTTTTCCCTATCTCATCATGTTTATCGTATTCATCATTATTTTCTTTAATTTTTTTCTTGTGGAATATTTTGTCATCCTATTTGTGATGGGTGGATTAGGATATGAGTATGATGTGCTCCTTTTTCCTTCTTTTTCACCTTAGTTGTATCATTTGCTACCTCTCTAACCAATATTTTTGGTAAATATTCAAAAACTGCTTCAAGTTATGTATACTCCTTAGATCCATTCACTTCTAATTATTGTATTAATAATTTAGTATTTGATTTTACTTGTCTATTTTAGCATTCATTTTTCCTATTTTAGCTTTAGCATTAATTAACTACTTATTTCAAATTATTTTTCAAGCCCGTTAACAATTATAGGTTATATAATATAAATATGATGATTAAAAAATTTAGCTGCTGAGAGAGTAGTTTACTAGGTGGGAATCTCCACCAAATAAAAGTGGATTCAATTCTTATAACTAAATTTTCATCTTTTGTATAATCACAACAAAAATTGTTCAAATAATTGTCCTTAAAATCCCCCATTGCCCTTCGTTGGGTAAGTGAACTCTTGCGCAACACTTCTATGAGATTGAGAGCCTAATGCTATAAATATTTTATCATTACCAGACTTGGGTGTTGGTCCACTGGCTGACAATGAGACTAGTCCAGATGAACTCTTATGAAACAATGTCCTATTACCATTACAGACTTCTGATGACTAGCCCATTGTTGGCAGACCTGGACTTGTTAGAATAGACCTCCCAAATCTTCTAACGAACCCTATCACGATTAGGAATGCGAAATCTCTCCTTCAAAAGGAGACCGGGAAAGAAAGAACTATGTTATTGACAAGATCCTTTTTTCTCATTTTGTTTGCAACTGACCAAATACAGAATGAAATGCATAAAGAAAATAGGGGAAGAAATCAGAAGACTCCCGTTTTTTTTGTTTAGGGTTGCTCGCCCTAACATAACTCGAATGGAGGCTGACCGTTGAACCCACTCTGGCCTTGCGGGGCGGCCCCTGTTATTGTAAGCTGGAGTTGCAAAGCTTGTAAAACAACAATATAGTAGTATTTAATCCAACTTCTAATAACTCTGAACTTCAAACTAAATTAGATTATAGTTCCTGCAATCTTATGAACTAAATTCTGATTTCTTATCTCCAACACAAACCCCAAGATTTGTATTCTCCGAGTCTTCAAGTTACCGCAACTCGAAAACTAGCCTAAGCTATAGAATAAAAAAGACAATAACTCAAAAACCAACAAACAAAACTACCTAACTAGACAAATCAATCATATGGAACAAGTTCTTTAATTTCGTTTCTTTGTTTCCGAAGCACCTTGAAATCTCCAATCACAACTCTCTGTAATCTATGAACTCTCTCTTACTTAATTGTGTCATGATTGTGGGTGTGTTTGGTAGGAAGGACATGTTTTCTTGTTTTCACGGAGAACATGTAGATTTTTTACTAATCTTCTCATATTTAGTTCGAAAAAGATTTTTAGTGTTTCATTTATGAATTAAAAATATTTTTGAGAAATATGTTTTATTTTTACTGCAGTAGAAAATAATTTTTAAAATTGAAAATATTTTTTAAGAAAAAAACATAATTTTTTTTGGGTGAGGGTGAGGTTGGGGGAGGAGGTCGAGGGTAGGAGTAAAAACATAAAAATTGAAATTGAAAATTATTATTTAAAAATAAATATAATTCTTTTTAAGGGTTGAGATAGCAGGTAGGGGGTGGGTGAGGAGGGGAGAGGCCTCAAGGGTAGGGGTGAAAAATATGAAATTGCGAAGTTGAAAATAAATTTTAAAAATAAATTTAATTTTTTTTGGGGGGTGGAGGCTAGTTGGGGGGAAGGGGGAGGGTGGTCGAGGATAGGAGTGAAAAAATGAAATTTTGAAGTTGAAAATATTTTTTAAAAATAAA
>NC_028646.1:35545353-35632659 GCF_001406875.1 Solanum pennellii
TAAACATTGTTTAAAACAAACTTTGATTTATTTTGTTTGGGGGTGGGGGTGGGAGGGGGAGTTAATTTGAAATTGGAAGTGAGTTTTGGAAAATATTTTCCTTAAGTTTTAAAGGGAAGTCATTTTCCTTAAATATGAGAAAATTGAATTGATTTAAAAAAAATTTCCAAAACATTTAACTCAAATAAACATGAGAAAATCGAAAATATTTTCCATCATGCCAAACACACCCTGTATCTCTCTATTTAAGAGCACAAACTTCTCCGTAGAAAACCCTACCCTTGTACTAAACCTCTCCTTCTTTGTGTCGAAGTGGGTGACCTTTTACTCCTTCCCTTCCCTTGTAGGTTTGAGTTTCCTTTTATGCTTCATCCACTGCCTTAGCCTTCTACCGCCATAACTTTCTTTTGCCAGATCAAGACTTCTTCTCCTAATCCCACTAGGACTCTGTTTGATTAGGAACATGTTGGATGAACCTCTTCTTTGCATGTATTCCCTCATTTATCGAATATCAACCATCAAAATCTTTCTCAATCCAACACAACTTTTCTACCTTAACCTGTTCGACATAAACCATAAGTCTGAAGATATTGATATCCTTGCATGTGAAGCATGGTTGCAACACACTCCTTAGATACACGTCTTTCCACTCTTGATACAAAACGCTTCATCCTTTCCCTCATGTTCTACACCACTCCAAGAGCATATTGAGATAGCTGAATGAACTTGAAGGTATATTCTTTAACACTAGTTTCTTCCTGTTTGATACTCATGAGCTCCTTATCCTTAGCTTCCCTAAACTACATTGGCAAGAATGGATCAAGTAAAGCATCCATAAAACTATTTCATTCAATAGAAGTTGCTTCTTCCCCACAAATAAACTCTCATTGTTCATATCAAGTGTTTGATAGTTTGCAAGTTAAAACCCCTATGTTTCGCTGGCATGCATCACCCTTAGTATTTTCTTCACCTCATCAATGATGCTTAGATGGTCTTCCTCAACCTTTGACCTGGAGGATTCATGTAGAGAAACTCCGACTGAATCCTCCAAGTACCAACTGAATCATGCAAATTACCATTTCTGGAAAACTATGTCGTGACACCGAGACTATGCTACAACAACCTAAGAGAGTATTTGAATAGCTCCGCTGAATTCAACATCTACAGTAGTCGGCGGCTAAGCGCTAATTAGTGATTGAGGTGTCTATGTACTAATGTTCTAGCCAGAAAGACGACCTTTGCTCCTGGTCAAGACTCCCTGATCAGGTGGGGGCACAATATAGAATTTAATTGAGTGCAAATCTACCACTCATCAATTGACTATCGGATGATAATTTCGGAAGTAAACTATCATCAGTCTAATAGCCAAGATGTTAGAAATGATTAATCTTATTAAAGAAATTAGATTAACTTATAGGTCAAAATTGTACAAAGCTAGAGGGTTCTCTTCTCTATCTATGTGCTTGAGAACTCCAAAATTAGGAATTTTCTCTTTTTCAATGAATAGGTTATGAAAATAACGCATTGCTGCTTCTTTTCTGTTTAATAGATCTGAAGAAGCATTTTGTGCAATAAAATCTCCCTCTTTATTCCATTGTATGTTGGCTTAGCATATTGTCCTGAATTTTAATCCATCTTATGTACTCGGTGAACCTTGTATTTCTTTTAATTTGTTCAGTATCATCCATGACCATATTGAGTTCCAAGTTGATGATGAGGTCCTCATATTTCCTCCCATTCTCATGACGAATTTTTTGTATTGAAGATTTTTCATGTGAGAACAACTCCACCAATATAAGTTTATAGTGTTTAGCAAGCTTTTCCTCTCCTTGGTAAAAGGGTCTAAACTTTAATAAAGTCTTTGAAACTATGTGTCAACTTTATTGTATAATCTTGATATTCTTGTTAATGTCTCCACAAGATATAATTTTCTTAATTTCCTCACCAAATATCATAAGTTTTTGCATTTAATCTATCTTGGCATTGTGTATTCAAGAACATCAAAAACACGGTAAGAGTTATACATGTTCATTTGACTAATAATGTTTTAGCTTTTTCTTTTTAGCATGGAATCAATATTTCAAAGATATGATGAAGAAAAGGAACACTATCGCTTGTTGACACCCTCAATAGAAGCCAAGGTAATTTTCTATCAGTGTTACATTGTTCATTACACAGATCTAGACAGGATTTGACTAAAAAGGGCCATGTAGATAGTAAATTTGGGTCGAAAAAAAAAGTTAAGATTGAAAATATTGCAATAATCATAGTAATGTTACAACTTACAATCTCAATGGAATCCTTATTTCTTCTTTTCCAAATATAAATTCAGATTATTATTCTGCATAACCTATTAATTTATTTACTTTAACTTCCACCTAAGTGTGTAACAGAATGCCTAACGCGTTCCAACAAAGCAGTAAGAACATTAAGTAAAAACACAGTATTTTACGTGGAAAACACCTGACTCAAAAGGTGTAAAAAACTGTGACATGTACACCTACAGAATTTAACTCCAACTTTACTAAATCACTGAACCTCCACAAAAAATAGATTACAAACTTTTCAACCTACAGATCTAACCCTAATTCCTTAACTTCAAATCATGGATTTAAATTATAACTTTTTCAATCCTATGAACTAACTCTAATTCTTGACATTAAAGTTATGAATTCAGATTACAACTCTTGTAATCCTAAGAACTAACACTAAATCCTAACCTTCAAAACAAATATCCAAGGTATGTGTTCCAAATTCTTGGAGTTATCATAGCCTAAAGACAACACTTCTAATCAGTTTATAACTCACTAAACTAAGATTAAATCAAGACTCAATCGAAGAAAAACTTTTAACACATAAGCTCTGGAAAAGTACCAGGTTCTTTGAGGTTTTTCTTCAGTTCGTTGATAGCACTTACGATGTCAATTATTTAATTGCTCTTTTTTCTCTATAAGTGCACACGTATTTTAGACGACTTCAGCTCTATTTAAGCACAATTCTTCATAGAGCTATTGTTCATTTCAAACTCTTTATTGACTTGAACTCTCTTGACATAGAGTTCTACTTCAAATACGATTCTATCTTCAATTCAAACTCCTTACTTCGTTACACTCCTTCAATTCAATTCAAACTCCTAACTCTGTTACACTCCTTCTTCAATTTAAACTCCGTACTTTGTTAGGCTCCTTCTTCAAATCATATTCATTGATTCTGACGTATTGTAGTCGAACTAAAACTCTTCAATTCAGCAGTAACTTGAAGAGTTCTACTTCAAGTTAGATTCCTTCTTCAAGTAAAACACCTTACCTCTTTTGATTCCTTCTTCAAATCAAACGCATAGATTCTTTTTCTTAAATTCATCACTAGTCTGATTCCTTGCGTTTTATCATGAAATTATATTATTTATTTTTTTATTTCTATATTCTTGTCTTTATTTATTTTGAAAGATTTCAAGAATTCATCTGTTTATGACAGTGTACCTTCGAACCATGTTGACTGACGTATTTCATCTTTCTTTGTCAATCATCAAAATTGCTTAAAACCCAGTACAAAAGATTTTTATCTTGATATTATATTTTGATGAACTTGATCTTGACTTATACTAGAATTCAGGGGATTGAAGCTGGATCCTTAATTGATGGTATTTATCTTGACTTATGATTGAGTTCAAGGGTGTTTGATCTTGATATGATTCTTTGTCTTGATCTCTAAAACTTGTAGAGAAATGCTTGAGTGCATGAATGTTTGTAGTTTGTAGTGAAATTATGGTATTTGATCCACGAGCTTTCTTTAGCTTATTTTTAGTATTTTAAAGTCTTTTCTAGATTATAAAGACTTATTTTTATAGTTGTGAAATAAAAGAGCTGTGATGAAGATAAATTATTTTCGACCAATCAGATTGAAGTTGAGATGGTCTTGTTTGATTGGTCAGAACATGTCACTTGTTCATATGGTGTATATCCATTGACCTTTAATTTGATTAGGCAATATGCTATGGCATTTTGATATACGACATGATCCTATTGGCTCATTCAATTTCCTTGACATGCCACACCATTTGACACGTGACATCAAACTAGACCTCTATGATAAGATGACTTTAATAGGCTAGATAAATGAAATTGGATTTGATTAAATTATATTGTTTGTACTTAAATAATTTATTTAATTGTATTAGTTCATTTATCTAGAGTAATATATTTTAAATTTAATAATATTTATTTTCTACAATTTTGAATACAATTAAATTTCATTATCCACATGTCCAAAAAGAGATTTGTGGTTACATCTTATGTACTTTATAGATGTTGCTAAGGTTGTAAAAAATAACCGAAACATCGGTAACCCGTCCACTCCTATAATTTTAAGAATTGGGCTCAAGAAAATTTTGATTGAGTTTAATCTCAACTCATTCAAGTCCAATCCATTTTAAGAGAATTCACAATTGAACCCAATTTAATCTCCAATGTCAATCCGTTTTAAAACTCTTTACTAAGATATGTTCTTATATTAAAGATATGAATATTATCCATCTAACTTATTTTAGGATTTAGACATTTATTTGTTACTTTTTAAAAAATAATCAATTTAACAAAAAAAATTATAACAGATTAAAAAAATGCTTCACTCAATAATATTGTTAGTAGCTATTTTTTCTTAATTTGTAGTTCTGGCGAACGGAGGTAGAAAGGCTGAGACAACAATTGGATGATCTTCATGAAAATTACTGGTAATTTCACAAATTACATTTGCCAAGAGCATCCATAATCCCCTTCAGTTAAATAAGTTATGTTTAGTGAAGTTATTCTAATATATATGCACATTATGTCAAAATATTTAGTGGAATTCTTATAAGTGAAAGTAGTAATTATAACATGACATTCTAACTATTTTACCATGCATATAGATAATTCTATTCAACTTTGGTTGTGGTCACAAATATTAAGAACATCTAAAACTAGGTAACGAATTTTTATATGAAAGATCATTTCTTAGTGATGAAAAGGACGTACTCTACTTTAACAGTCATTATGTTCTCGCGCAAGTAGACACTTTATCGAGTTATACATGACATAATACACATAGGATGAAAATTATTATATAGGATGTCACATAGGACGTGTGTCTATTTGTTCAACTTTATTCAAATTTTAAATACTTGTGCACATTCAAAGTTGGAGGGTGTAAATGTGAGCTAAAATCAAATTAAAAGGCATATTTAAGACAAAAAGTCAACTAACAGTGAAATAAAAAATTGTTATTATGTTGATTGTGTTTGATTATGAGCAAAGACCTAGGAAAGGAGCGACTCAAGCATAACTTGAATTGTTAATAACTTTTATACAATTGATTTCATCTAGTTTTCAATTGATAATATAATCATTCCTATTTTAATTTATTTTTCATCAGATATAGTACTCCAAATATGTCAAATTTCTTCTAAGAATTCCTTCATTTTCATGAAAAGTTTACCTTTTCTACAAATAGTACTCAATATTAGTTAAAAAATAATAACTTATAACCTATTATTATTAAAAATGAGGCTTCTTAAATTTGGAGGCCTAAGACACATATCTTTTTTTAACACTGCCGAGCCTCTCCTGACCTAGGAAAAGAAGAAATTAGGCAGTGATGGATTAGAGGTACAAAATGCGTACAAGTAGCAATATTAAAATGAAAAATATTGCAGGAGATTGAAGAGGGGAGAACTTTCTGGCATGAGAATAAGTGATCTTGATAATCTAGAGAATGAAATGGAGATGAGCTTGAAGAATATCCGCATTAAAAAGGTGAGTATATCACTATTGTATGTCATGACATATTATTTAACAACATAATATATAAATGTGCCCTTTAACTTGGATTCAAATCACATTTATGTTTTTCAACTTTGGATTTGCACACTTATAGTTGTATAAAGTTGAACAAATAAACACACATGTCCTACATATCATTTTTTTGTCCTACGTGTACTTTGTCACATAGGACTCATGCGTCTACTTATTCAACTTTATACATGTTTAAGTGTCTACTTGTGCATTTCCAAAGTTGGTAGACACTTAAATTTGTATAAAATTGAACATATGTCCTACATATCATTTTTGTTGTCCTACGTGTATTGTGCCACGTAGGACTCATGTGTCTACTTGTTTAGCTTTATACAAGTTTAAGTGTCTACTTGTGCATATCCAAAGTTGAAGGGCATAAATGTGAAATGAGATCAAGTTAAATGACACATTTAGATATTACAACGAAGACATCAAGATTCAACAATTAACATGGAGTCACACTTGTGCAGGAAAAGATGTTAACTGATGAGATAGAAGAATTAAATCAGAAGGTTTGTAATCGATATTAGTACTCTAGTGACTCCAATATAAAAAAAATTGATATATACTAAGTACTCATATATGCAATATTTTGCAGAGTGCACTTATTGGTCATGAAAATGTGGAAATGTCTAACAAGCTTACTCTCATCCACCAACAAAATACACTACTTCATAACAAGGTACTATCTTACTACAAAACAAAGATGCCTTTTTTACTTATTCATATTAGGATTGTGTGAAAGAACAAAATAATTGTTTTTTTCTTCTCAGGTTAATGGAGAAACTGAGAGCATAAAATTAGAAGAAGGAAGTTGCAGTGTACATACTTTAGAAAAGGAATCATGTGTTCCATTACAACTAAAGGTCAATAGAGCAGTACAAGAATGTGAAATTAGTTTGGGGTAATACTCTTTGAAACTCTACAAATTCGATATGCATATATAACTCAGAGAATATTTAATGTGTCGGTTGAAATTCATGATCAGGTTATAACTGCAGCAGCCCATTCAAGGATGCCATGTTAAAGTCTAGCATAAAGCATGACAAAAGTTAATGCCTCAAATTGCATATTTAAATTATATTGTGTTTATATCACTTGTTGAAATATGTGAATCTTATCCTGGGAAAGAAAAGAGTTCATGATTTGTATGATATATGAATTTAACTAACTCATATATTTAGGATACTAATGTAACAATTGTATGTTTGAATACATGTAATTAGATTAAGTGAGAATGAATTGAATTAAATGATGATACTATTTCGAAATGATATACATGCTAGAAAAGTCATGTAAATATATGGATATTATAGATATTTAAGTCATGTAAATATATGGATATTATAACCTAGAAAGGAATGATGAAATGATGTTTGAGAAGGTTTCGTTTTACGAAACTCAAGAAAAGACAAAGATGATTATGGTTGTAAAGATGAGAAAGCATACTGTCAAATCTTACAACACTAGCTTTGATGAAATTTTAAAAAAGTGATTCTTGAAAAAGAAAATGCTATCTATTGTTGTAGAACGTAAAATTTATTTTACAATGAATATAATAATTGAGAAAATGGTAAAGAAGGACTCCTCGTGTTACTGAAAAATCTTCAATAGAGGAGAACATTAGTGAAGATGAATGTTTAATGGAACTAATGAAGTGTAGTCTAAAGCACAATTTGGAAAACGACAACTACAATCTCAATAAGAAAACATATCCTAAATATACGAAGAGCAAATCAAATGAGAATATAAGGGACTTTCTTAAAAAGAATAAAAAAACATCCAAACTCTAGAGAAGAATGTTGTTATGCTATTTTTTAAGTGATCGGGAACAAAAAAGATAGACAAATGAAGAATATTTTGTGGATTTCAACTACAATGTTCAATGGGAGTATTGTAATGTGAACCTTGTCTTGAAAGAAAAATAAAACGTTAAATTGTTAGATACAAGAATTTAGTTAACTTGTGGATTTAAGATAATAATAATAATATAAGGAGACCTGTATACAACTACATGTATTTGAGAAAAATGAAGATGAATATATTTAAGGAAACAACACATAAAATAGAGCGAAAAATGAAAGTAATAACGTGAATCACCCCATCCCAAAGTAATTTATGAAAGTATCCCATTGTTATGATGCAAGAATGAAGTAGTGAATTGTGTGTTTGAGGTGTTGTACCTAGTCATTATGTTGGTTAGACTTTCATTTTAGAAAAATATTTTCATATTGTTCAGCTTAACTCAATAAGTTTTAAGGTCAATTTCTATTATTTTTCAAGTTGCCCGATATGTTTGAGGATTGAACAATTTAGGTCCAATGATTACAATTAATTTTTGTACGGTCTCCAAGGCATGTCTTAGATATTTAAGCATTGTAAATATCCTTGTTGAAGTTTATACATAGAATTGTTTAGGTAAATAGAAAATAGCTTGTCGCTTACTCTTTTCCTTTTCTTGTTCTTTTCTTTTCGTAGCTTCATTGTTGTTTTATTTCTATCTTATTGATTTTTCATTGATTTCTTAAAGCTTAATCACATATTGGTATCAGAACACACTCTTAAACTATATGGGTAGACTAATGGCTAAAAGAAGAGAAATTAAAGAATTTTTGAAAGAATGACCATGAAGTTAGCTCAATTCTCAGCGAAGTAGAATTAAATAGAAGACCAACATGAAAAAATCAATTGTTGAACTTAAGAAATCCTTAGGGGCTGTGAAAAAAGAAGGATGAAGTAGCTTTTACTATGGAAAATAAGGGAAGTAGTGAGGTATATACTCCATGGGGCAAATCCATGGATTGGATTTTTGCTTCACACATGAGGAACAGTTGCTATGGTTAAACCTAGTGGATATCAATTTGGAAGGGGTTCTTTACCCTACTTTCAAATACCATTAGGAGGACACATACATCAAAACCTTAGTATTATATTGGGGGTAGGATTTGTCGGGCATATAGAGTCAGGAACTCAGCCCCATACCAGAGCCCTATTGGAGCATCAACTCAGATACCTTATGCAGGGTTTCATGGCCAGATACCAACAGGAGGTCCTGCAGGAGGAGCACCCAACCTAACTTTTGAGGTCACTTCACTTACCCTATATCTCATCTATCCAATATAGATTTTTGAAGGATCAATGAAACATATCTAAGGTCTTGGGTCTACAAAGGTTGATCTGCCTTTTTCCTTATGAGACACCTCTAATTGAGAAGGTAAGAGTTGTTTCACTGTGTATTGATGATTTAGAAATAAAATTGCACCTAGCTTACATCAAGAGTAGGCAAAACCTACCATATTTTACTTACAATGAGTATATGTATGCTCTCATAGACAAATTCGTAGTTGTGTTTAAGGATTTTATGTTTGAACTTAAATTGGGTAAGTAGAATGGATCTATCAACGATTATTAAAATGAGTTTGATAAGATCATGATTAGGCTAACAATCCTGTAAAGTATGCTATCAGTAGTTTCATTACTTTGAGATCTTATATAGGTCTCACTATTAGGCCATTTTTTATGCGTCAATCTTATCACTTGGTGATATACCGAAGCTCAAGTTTAGGCCTTAATTAAGCTTACAAGATTCTCTTCCTCTGCTAGTGGTTCTGAGTACATGAGTAACTCATACAGATCCTTTTCAAAGGGTATGGATCCAAGAAGGTTTATGACTAGGCTAATAGGGAATTACCTCTTAATTTGAATAAGAACAATAACAAGAGATTATCGTTTGCTGAGAGGAATAAGAGAAGATAAAAGGGTTTGTGCATCTTCAGTGATAACAAGTTCCTTCCTTTGCACAAATGTGGAGGATCAAAGTCTTGTATATAATGCAATTTCAAGATGATGATGAGGAACAAGAAGAACGAAAGGTGAAAATAGATGACCCTGATCCCCAAAAAAAAAGATAAATGGGAGGTTTGTAAAATTTCAGTGCATGAACTCTATAGAATTCCTACTTAACACACTTCAAGAGTGGATAGGCATTGCCAGAATAGACCACTGGACATCTACATTAATCCTGGTAGTTCTCATAACTTCATGGAGGAAGGTTTGCCAAGGGAACTCCAAGGAGATGTTGAAGTTGTGTGAACTCAGCCATTAATATAGTAGTTGGTCATGATAGGCATACAAATTTTGTTGTGAAAAACCTTCTCTTGGATGATAAAGTATATGGAATCCCACTTAGGTATTGTGACTTAATCTTGAGAGTAGAGTTGTTGCTTCTTTTGGGTGATTTAAGGATGAATTTTTAGGAATTGACACTAGACATATGAGTGACATGATTAAATGTTGCAAGGAGTTCTCAACAAGCTAAAGATTGTGGTTACCAAGCAGTTGGATAAAATGGTTAAGGTAGGTGTTAGAAATAATAAAGGTAATACTAGCAGAAGAAGAATTGAAGATGAAATCAACAGTACTAGAGACAATATTGGCCATCACTAAAGAAAACTCTTAGTTATTTGTTGATTAAAAGGGGTGACCACCATCGAGGGGACCATTTTATCACAAGATACCTATATAATTTGGAAGTGATATTGTGAACTTAAGGTTAAGGCATTATAGGTATTCGTAAACACACAAAACGATGTTATTGAGAAACTGATCAGAAAAATGCTTGATCAAAGCATTGTAGAACCCAGTTCCGGTGCATATGCTTGACCAGTAATGCTAGTTGGCAAGAAATATGGGAGTTGGTGGTTGTGTGTATGAGGAAACAGTTAAGGATAAATTCACGATCCCTATTATATAAATTTTCTAGAAGAACTAGGTGGATCTAACATCTATGCTAAGATAGATTAAAAAATTAGGTTATCATCAAATAAGGATGGCCACCGAGGACATTGTTAAGATAGCATTCACAATAAATGCAAGCTATTATGAGTAATTGTTATACACTTTGGGATATCCAATGCTCCATCCTCCTTCGAAATTTTGATGAATCATGTGTTTAAAGAGCACATTAGGAAGTTCATATTGGTCTTGTTTGATAATATTCTAGTGTTCAACAAAAGTTTAACCGAACACCTGGTTCATCTTAGAATGACCTTTAAATTACGGATGAAACACAAGATGTGTGTGAGGCAAGCCAAAAATATTTTTGGTGTTAGTACGGTTAAATATTTCGTACATGTTATATCTAATAAAGGGGTGGCAATTGATCCCAAGAAGATCAGTGTTGTTGGACAATGGTCATTATCTAAGAATTTGAGGGAACTTAGGGGCTTCCTAGGCTTGATAAGTTCTTAGGAGAGGTCTATCAATCATTATAGAGTAATTAGCAAGCCTTTGACTAATATAATGAAGAAAGATAGCCTCAAATGGTATGAAGGGAATTTTAAGCTTTTGAAAAGCTGAAGGAAAGAAAACACTAACTTTAGCACTTGCTTTAACTTTGTCAAATAACTCTGTTGTGTTCATTGTGGAAACATATGCACGTGACTATGGAACTAGAGCTATACTAATGTTGGAAGGACAACCAATAGTGATCTCAACAAAGGGCCATCTATGATGCACCAAGGATTTCTATGTATGATAAGGAAATATTTTCTTTGGTCTTAGTTGTGCTTTAATGAACACAATACTTGATGGGGAATAAGTTCATTGTGAGAGTTAATCAAAAGAACTGAAATTCATAATATGTCAGAACATTCATACATGCTCTTAAATGAAAGGATTGCTTAGTTCATGCAACTACACGTTGAGATTGCGTAGAAGAGGAGAAAAGAGAACAAGGCAGTAGATTCTTTGTACACACTGCAACTAGGAGAGGTGACTACAATGATTGTTCCTAATATGATTATAATTTTTGAAAGATCAAGAATAGTTAGGCTGAAGATCCTACTGTAGAAAGAGCATTTGATCAAGATAATCTCAAGAAGGGGGAGGGTCGTCAAGGAGTTTATATTTGTGAATTAATAGCTCAGGAAAATTTCGTGTTGAGAAAAGCGATCCTCATAATTTGGCATGAGAAACTAGTTGGTGGGCACTTTGGTGTTAACAACACCTACAAGAGAGTTTTTAATAGATTCCATTGTCAAGGATAAAGAGAAGATGTGACAAAGACGGCAAAGAGTCGTGCAACTTGCCAAAGGAGAAAGTATGACAAGTTGCCCATCCAGATCACCTCCAACCTCTAAAGATATTGGTTGTTACATGGGCTAGTGTGAGCATTGATTTCATAGACGGGTTACCTAAATCAACTGGTAAAACTACTATTTTAGTGGTGGTGGATAAACTTACTTAATATGGGCATTTCATAGCAATTATCCCCCCCATATATGACTAGTTACATGTATCAACTATAGTTAGGTAAGGTTTACAAAATCCATGCGATGCTAGAAAAATATCATCAATGAGAGGGATCTAATATTTATGAGTAAGGTATGACAGAATCTCTTTGCAATGCAAGGTGTGACCTTAAGTATATCGAACACACACCATCCTCTAACATATGGTCAAATAGAGGCAATCAATTGAACACTATAGATTTAATTAAGGGTTAACCTTTTGTCGGTAGAATGGTGGTATAATACCACCTTTTGACTCAACCATCCAAACCACTCTATTTAAAGCTTTATGTAGACAAACTCCACCCATACAGAGTGCTTATGTTCCATGAGATTTAGTATAAGAAGAGGTGTACATGAGACTTATCACTAGAGAATTCAAGATTCAATTACTAAAATTCCATATCTCTAGAGCTCAACAGAGAATGGGAGATGATCTCCTTTTCTACCTTTCTATATATACTTCCCATCTAGAGGAGAAAGTTATGGGACAATTGAGCTTATTTCTGGGTTGATTATTTTGAGCCAATAATTTGTTATCGAATTTCATCCCGCGACTAGAAGGGTTACTATGGTGTGGCTGATCAACAGTTTAAAGAAGGAGCATGGGTATATGTGAATATCGAACCATACATACCGCTCACCATTTCTAACTTGACATTTTACAAACTATTAGCTAAGTATTATGGTCCTTATTAGATTTTATAGAAGAAGAATTTGCTGCTTAAAAGTTAAAACTTCCTCATCTTGTGGTTTCGCATCACACTTTCATGTGTTCCAACTGAAGTCCTTACCTACATTGGTTACACACTTTAACATACCCAATAATATCTTCCCCAAATTGTGTGCATCCTAAAGAGATTCTGAAAGGAGATGATCAAGATATGAACTAAGGACATTCCACACATACTTGTTAAATGGGATCATATGTCAGGAGATGATGCAACATTGGAAGATTATGCCACACTGAAGTTGAGGTTTCCTAGTTTCTTTTCTTGAGCGAGTGAAAAATTTAAGGAAGAAGAAATGATGCAATAATGGATTCATAAGCTTAGGAAGACAGTACTCTGCGCTTGAGGGGTTGTACCTAACTATTAAGTATGTTGATTTTGCATTTAAGAAAATATAGTTTCATATTGTAAAATTTAATCCAATAGGTTCTTAAAGTCAATTTTTGTTATTGTCCAAATCGTCTGATATATGTAAGGATTGGACATTTTAGGTCCAATGTTGACAATTATGTTTTGTACGTCTATTTAATTAAGCATTATAATTGTCCTTGCTGCAGTTTATGTAGACTATTCTTTAGCTAAACAAAGAAATATCTTATTTCTTAAGTCTTTTCATCTTATATTTCTTTTCTTTCCTAAGCTTCTTTACTATTTCATTACTATTTCATTACTATTTTGTTGCTTTTTTCTTGCTCTCCTTAGCTTAATTGCATCAGCTGAAATTTTTTATCCGGGATAGTCATTAGTTTTATATCTGCATTTATTTTTTAACTTTTATTTTAATGTTTTTTCATTCACTTTTATTATTAAATTTATTATATTTCATTTATTACTTTTATCTCCCTTTATACTTTATTAGAGACTTATATGGTAACATTTTATTTTTTCACTTTTCTCGGAATTCTTTTAGCTTTTTTTTTTAAAAATTCTCTCATCCTATATATATATATGTATATATATATACATGTATATATATATACATATATATGCATGTATATATATATATATATATATATATATACATGTGTATATATATATATATATATATATATACACATACATATATATATATATATATACACACATATATATATACATGTATATATATATATATATCTATATACATGTGTATATATATATGGGAAATGATAAAAAGAATGTCTTTCATTTATACTTTATCCATTTATGCCCTTATTGTTGGGGAAATGGGCCAAATATTTCATTAATCAAATGGAAGTAACGGAAGATTCTTAAATAATTTAATTAGTCTTAATTAACATTTTCACTTATTAAATTTTTAATTTTTAATAACTTTTACCCGACCCATTTACCATTTAATTTGGCCCACCCTTCTATTTACTCTTCTTCTCATTATTTCTACATCAAACTCTCCCGCTTGTAGTTGTGATGAACAGTATGTTCTTATTAAGGTTTGTTATTGTGAGGATTTTACCAACCTTTGAAGCAATACAATTAATTTTTCTCATAAAATATAAAGTTATAGATTCAAGGTGCAACACCTCAGAACCTAACTAAAACTGAACAATAGAAAATTGATGAACTACGAAGGGGTTCACGAGCCGTGAAAGGAACCCCTCACCCTCATCGTAGTTCACACCCAGCCAGATGTGGTATACCATAGATCCCTCCACAGGTCGTGGATCCCCCACATGGGTCGTACAGTGGCCCATGGAAATTAGACAGAGCCACCAGGGCTCAAGTGTTGAACCATGACACAGTTGATGGGTCTTGGTCCAAGAAACGAGTTGTGGATGGGCCCATCGACTTACCCAGCAGACCACTAACCTTAAGAGAAAAATCACGAAAGGTTTTCAAGGCTAGTGGTCTTTCACACGGTCCGTGAAGTGGACTGTGGATGGGAATACAAAGAACCTGTAACATTATCCAAGAACCACGACCCATTCAACGGATTGTGGTCCCACGACAATCTGGTTAGTTTTCTTGTGGATGACCCCTCGTCAACTTCAAGTCATGGTCATTTTGGTCTTTTCCCCTATGAATCGGTCTTCTAAACTCAATTGTTTAAGACTTAAAATATGTTGTTTACTCAGCCTAAGCCTAATAATCTAGTTAGACGTACCAGAAACCCTCATTCTCCGAAATCATCCAAGTTAGAATGAAAAAAAGAAAAAAAGGCATTAGTTTTTTGTTGAAGAACAAACAGTTGTGTTCTTTAAAATTCAGCCTCGAAATTCCAGGGATTTCAACATAGATTTCATCAACATGTGTGTGGGATTTCAATAGTGGGTTCCTTTCATCTACTAAATCCATAGAATTCACTCAGTCATTGATCCTATATAACTTGTTCAGATCTAGGGTTTGGAAAATCTTGGGAATTGTGGTGATTTCAGTTATTATAGTATCCATAGTCTAAATAAAATGTTTCATTGGAAATGCTTGTTAACTCCTTGTATAAACTCAAAAATCTAGTTTGTGTAAATTTTCTTAGCTCATGAATTATACTTGTTAAGGTAGTTAAATAAAAAATTATGCTCCAAATGTCGAATGTCACATTCTAAGTATATTATGTTGCATTCTCAGTTAGCATGTTAGTATTTTAAGCTATTCAGTATTTAGTGTATTCTAGGTTTATATGTATTTGGTTGGGAGTAGACTTAGAACCGAGTTACACTAGGGTTCAGCGTATCCTCAAAGTCCCAGAACTACATGCATGTGGGGGTTTATAAGTCCCCTTAGTTGGGCATCAGATTTAGTTATTACGCCACGGTCATGCCTTTGTACCCTTGACAATATATGGTCCTCTCGAGGGAGCGTATACATCGTACTTTATGTTTTAACTCACGTGGTTTATGTCGGTTAATAGTAGCTCCAATAGTCAGACTCTTACTATATTGACTAGGTTTTTAGAAGTTACATCAATATACAATTCATCATGTTATCTTCATTATTAGTATTTGGTCATTGCATTCATTTTATCTTTCACTTATACTTAGATTATATCATTGTTGACTTATGCATTGTTCCCCTTGTATACTTTGTTCATCTTAGCATATCTATATCTTGCATGCTCAGTACATTCCAATTACTAATGCATACTTTGTGCTACATCATTTCATGATGTAAGTTCAGGAACACAGCATCAGGCTTAGATCAATTCTATATTTGAATTCTGTGGTGAATCCTCATACTATAAAGAAAATAGACATGCTATCTATTTCATTCCTTATTTTTAGTTGTCAGTCTTGTTAGAGTTAGTTGGGGGCATGTCCCAGCAACTCAACTTAGTTAGAGGTTTTTCAGACATTGTTGTACATTTATCTTGAGTTCTTAAGTAGTTATTTTAGTCATCACTAAACTCATTTTATTTATTGATATTCAGACTAGTGGGTTTCTTCCCTTTCAAAATATCTATTGATTTAGATTCTGCATAGTTTATCTTTTACTTAGTTATTTTTAATATGCCTATGACATGTCAAACTCAGGGTTAGTTTGGGTCACTCGTGATCCTAGGTCTCGTGTTATATCAAGCGATAGCTTTGGGGCATAACAGACTTTGGATCAGAGCATTAGGTTCAAGAGCCCTTGTGTGTCTAAAAACCGCACTAAGTAAAGCCCACTTCATGAGTGTGAAGCGAGCCACACCTAGAGATGGAGGATAGAAAGTGTTCAAGTAAAAATTCTATTTCTTTGTTATTCTTATTATGCATGAGGTATGATTGCACTTATCCCTTCTAATCCATCGTTATATGTTTCAGATCATGCCTCCTCATATGGATAACACATAGAATGCTAATGCACAAAATGATAACACACTTCATGAAGTTACGAATGCAAAAATTCAGAATGCGATCCAACTCTTGGCTTAGGGTGTAGCCAATTTGAACAATCAGCAGGCTATAGTTCTTGCAAATATTAATGGTGGATCAGCGATACGTAAGGTTTAAGACTTTTTTCAAATGAATCTTCATGAGTTTCTACGTCAGAGGTTGTTGAGGACCCACAAAACATTACTAATGAAGTTCAGAATATCCTAGAGGTGATGCAAGTGTCTAGAGGTGATGCAAGTGTCTAGAAGTGATAGGGTGGAGTTTGCATCTTACCAACTTAAGGATGTGGATCATATCTAGTTCACTCAGTGGAAAGGAAAAAAGAGTGGAGATGTAGCTCTTGTGACTTGGAATTGTTTTACTAGAGCTTTTCTAGACAGGTTCTTTCTAAGGGAGTTGAGATAAGCTAAGGCACAAAAGTTTATGAACTTGAAACAGTGTTCAATGTCGGTCCAAGTGTACGGGATGAAGTTCACTCAACTCTCTAGGCATTCTACACACATGATTGTCGATCCAAGGGAACAAATGAGTAATTTCTTATTTGGGGTATCCAATGCGGTAAAAACCGAGTGCATGAATGCTAGCTTCTAGGGGATATGGATATCTCTAGATTAATGACTCATTCTCAACATGTTACGGAGATAAGCTTAGGGAAATGGCTAGGGATAAAAAAAATTTAGAACAGGAAATTACGAATACTCACAACAAAAGTTAAACAGTGAGAGCCGCGCATAGTTTAAGCAAAGGTATACAACCCCAGTCCTTCACCAGCTAGTGCTCCATTCCCCAGGTTTCGACATGATAAAAAAGGTAACACATCAGGCTCTAAGTCATTGGGGAGTGCTTCTGGTATCAGGAGTTTCCCATAAATCAATAGATGAAAGAGATCCATAGTCAATTCCCAAGTATATTGATGATCAAAACCCTAAATGTGAATAACCTTGAAACCTTTAATGAAACCCTAGTTGTAACATCCCAAAAATTAGAACTAAGCTTGAATAAGAGAGAAGGGAAAATCATAGTGGGGTCCACGGGCTATGAAGAGGACCATGATTGGTCACTCTACTCGTGGTTGTTCACCCAATAATAGGTGGGAAATCACAGACCACTAGACACTCAGTGGAGCCTCATATTAGCAACGGAGTGGCCCATAAAAGGGGCACATGATCACCTAATCCACTGTGAAGAACCACAAATAACTAGACGGTTTATGGAACTTCACACGGTCCATGGAGTGGCTCGTGAAAGTGAGACAAAAAAACCCAGGCCACTGTGAAGAACCATAGTTGCCTAAATGGACCGCAGAGTTTCACACGAGCCGTGAAGTGGCTTGTGAAATAAGCTTTGTAAGACTTTAGGGTATGGGTTAACTTTAAATGACCTTATATTTCATAACAAAATGAATTATGTAGTCTGTGACCTATAAAATTAAAGATTTTCAAATACTTTTTTGAACTCCACTAAGTTTTCATAATTCCAGGACTGGAGCAAAAGTTATGCTCATTTTAGTGAAGCCATGTGGGGCAGGGCAGCATGATGACCCACTACATGACAATCATTCCTTAGACGGCCTGTCAGGCCCGTCGTGAATGTCACTTTATCAGCTTTGAGTCGAGGTTGTTTTGTTTTTTCCCTCTGATTTAGGGACTTAAAATATGTCGTTTACTGCTTAAAATACATCCTTTTTACTTAGTCTAACCCAAATAATAAAGTAGGAAACTACCCAGAACCCTCATTCTACTAAACTAGTCTAACTTAGAAATAAAAGAATAGAAAAATGTGAAAGATTTCTCGAGAACAAGCAGAGGTCTTCTTCAAGTTCAACACTGAAATCCAAAGGATTTCTCCATAGTTTTAGTCACCAAGTATGAGGTCTTTTACTAGTGGTTCCTTTCACCTATTAGGTCCCTAGAATTCAGTCAGTTCCTTCAATTTTTCATCAATTGTGCAGGCCTAGGGTTTCCAAATCTTGGAGATTCATTATGCCTTTAACTACTATAGTTCCATGATTCTAAATAACTTTCTTGGAAAATTTTTATAGTTATATGCATAAAATTTAGAACTCTAGCTCATATTAATTATCATACTCATTAATTGTACTTGCTAGGCAGATCAGTCTGAAAATCATGTTTTTCGGTATACTTATGTTACAATAGTTTGAGCTACTTAGTATTTCAAATGTATTTTATCTATATACATATTTTATTGGAAGTAGACTTAGCACTGAGTTAAATTAGGGTTCAACCTACCCTTAGAAGTTCTAGAACTATGTTCCATTGTAGGTTTCGGAGTCCCCTTTATTGGGCATCCATTTTCAGTGATCATGCCACAGTCATGAATCTATACCCTTGATAAGGTATATTGTGTCCTCTCGGTGGGACATATATATCGGACTCCACATTTATCTCACGTGGTTTATGTCGGTTAATAGTAGCCCACTGTCCTACTCTTAGTGCATTGACCATATTTCCAATATATCCTATTTTTGTGTTCAGTTTATGTTGCACAATTTGTATTGTTCAGTTTATATCATTCAACTCAGTATCTATATCATGCATGATAAATACATTCAAAGTAATGCTACATTATTTTATGATGTAGGCTCAGGAGCTTAACATCTAAATCACCCTTAGTTTGACTTCAAGCCTACTCAACAACTTCAGTGGTGAATCGTTGTAGTTCGAGGATGTTTTTTAATTCTCTTTGTTTGGTTAGCTTATTATCAATATTTATGTATTTTTAGGTTTAGCTGGGTACTTGTGCCAACAACTTATCTCTATTAGAGGCTTCCAGACATAGAGTTAGTATTGAATTGTTTAGGGTTGTTTCCCCTTTGACATTTAGTTATATTCTTACTTCAATATCTATCAATTTTGACTCCCTTTTCCGTTAGGCTTCCGCTTTGTTAGTTATATTTCAATATGCTTGTGATATGTGAGACTTAGGGTTAGCTTGGGTTCACTTGTGATCCTACGTCCCATGTCATGTCTAGGGGTAGCCTCGGGGTGTGACAAATTCTATGTTAGAGTCAAGTTCAAGTGTTGTAGGGTGTCTTGAAGTAACACTAAGTAGAGTCTCTTTCTTGTGCATGAAGTGAGCCACCCTTATGAAGGGGAGTCTATGAAGTTTCTAAAAACAAATTAACTTCTTTGCTATATTTATTGTACGATTAATTTTTATTCAATGTCCCCTTTCTAATCTATTGTTATGCGATTTAGATCATGCCTTCTCTCATAGCTAACACACAATTGCTTACACACTGCCTTCAGTATCGAACCATGAGGTTTCAAATGAAAAGTTTTGAAATATAATCCCTCTATTAGATCACAGTGTAGACAACCAGAACAATCAACATGATCCATTTTCTACAAACCCCATTAATGGGTCAACTACAGCTAGGGTTCAGACCTTGTTCGTATAAGTTCGATAGAGTTTCTAGGGTCAAAGATTGGTGAGGACCCATAGAACTTCATTAATCAGGTCAAAAATATTATTAAGGTAATGCAAGTGACTAGTACTGATAGTGTTGAGCTAGCATCCTATCAACATAAGGATATGGATCGTATCTGGTTCACGTAGTGGACAATTGGTGTGCAGATGCAGTTTCTATTACCTGGGATTTTTTTATTGGAGATTTTCTGAATATGTTCTTACTAAAGGATCTTATGGCGGCTAAGGATCATGAGTTTATTAACTTAAGGCAGGGTTCGATATCATTACAACAATATGGGATAAAGTTCAACCAACTCTCTGAGTATGTTCCATATATTGTTGGCGATCCAATAGAAATAAGCAAGTTCTTATTTGGAGTATCCGATTTCGTGATGAATGAGTGCAAGAATGCTATACTATTAAAGGATATGGATATCTCCAGAGTAATAACCCATGCTCAATAGGTTGAAGGAGATAAGCTCAAGAAAATGTCTAAGGATAACAAAAAGGCTAGAATAGGAACTTATGAATACTCTTAGTAGAGGTCAGCGGTGGAAATTGCTCGCATAAAAATAGAGGTCTAAAGCCAAGTGCCTACATCAGCTAGTGCTCAATCCCTAGGTCTTGACAAGATCCAAAATGGAGAGCATCAGGCTTTAAGTCTCAAGGGAGTGCTTCAGGTAACAAGACTTTTCCATCTTGTCCAAAGTGTGGTAAGAACCACCTGAGAAAGTTTCTTATAGGTAGAGAGGTTCTTTTTGGGTGTGGTCAGTCAGGTCATAGGCTAAAGGATTTCCCTTCTACTAGGAAAGCAGAAGGAGGTAACACTAATAGGGCTTAGTCTACAACTTTAATAGTGACAATAGGTCACCCCACTCAACAGGGTGCCTCATATAGTACAGCTGGTTGTTTTCAGTGTCAGAATAGATTATATGCTCGTCAGGCTCACTAAGACCAGGATGATTCTACCGATATAGTCACTAGTACATCACAAGTCTATGCATTATTAGATCCAAGGGCTACAATGTATTTTATAACTCCTTATATATATGTAAACTTTGGTTTCAATCCAAAAATTCTCTCATAACCCTTCTCAGTCTCTACTCCAGTTGGTGAACCAGTTATGGCAAGATGGGTATACAGAAATTATGCTGTCACAGTTTCTCATAAAGTCATCTCAACACACTTTTTAGAGTTAGAAATGATAGATATTTTTACATCATTCTAGACATAGATCGGTTACGTTCCTATTATGCCTCTGTTGATTATAGAACTAGGATCATTCAATTTCAGTTTCCAAGTGAGCCAGTCTTAGAATAGAAGGGTAGTAAATCAGTGCCTATAGGTCAATTTATATCTTACCTTAAGTCCACGAAAATTATTTTCAAGGGGTGTATTTATCATTTTTTTAGGGTCAAGGATTCAAACTCTGAAATCTCAACTCTTGAGTCAGTCCCAATCGTGAATAAGTTTCCAAAAAAATTCCTAAAGATCTTTTCAAAGTCCCCTGAAAAGGGAAATCGACTGCAGAATAGATCTCATTCTAAATAACCAACCTATTATTATTCATCCTTATAGAATTTCTCTAGTTTAGATTTAAGGGATTGAAAGAAAATATGAAAGACCTTCTAGAGAAGGGCTTCATCAGACCCACTATCTCACTACGGGTTACGTTGCTCCAGTGTAATTCATAAAAAAAATGGTTCTCTTAAAATGTGCATTAACTATAGTTAGTTGAACAAAGTCATAATAAATAATAAGTATCTGATCCCTAGGATTAATGACTTGTTCAATCAACTTTAGGGAGCTAGTTGCTTTTCTAAGATAGACCTCAGGTCCGGCTATCATTAGCTCAGTGTCAAAGATAATGACATCCCAAAGACAACCTTCAACAATTGGGGGTCACTATCGATTTGTAGTTATGTATTTTTTGACTAAAAAATTCTCCTGCAACTTTCATGGACTTAATGATCATGGTTTTCAAGCAATATTTGGACTTGTTCGTCATCATCCTTATTAATGATATCCTTATTTATTCTCAGAGTTAAGAATGGTAGGTGAGTCATGTGAGAGTTATTTTGGTAACCCTCAAAGATCACTAGTTATTCTTGAAGCTCATAAAATATGAATTCTTGTTATATTGAGTTGCTTCCTTGGTCATGTGGTATCCAACAAATGGATCGAGTGGATTCTCATAAAATTGGGTAGTGCAACACTGGCCCAGACCACCTCTATAACTAATATCAGAAGTTTTTTGGGTTGGGACAATTACTACAGAAGGTTTGTTAAAGGACCTTCACCCATAGATTTCCCATTGACAAAGTTGACTAAGAAGAAGTTCAAGTTTCAGTTCTCAAATGAGTTTGAGAATAGCTTCTCAGAAATAAAGACCTAGTTGACTACAACTCTTGTCTTGACTTAACCAAATAACTTAGATAGTTATGTTTCTTATTGTGATGCATCCACAGTTAGCCTAGGTTGTGTATTTGTGAAGCAGGGTAAGGTCATAGCTTATGCTTCCATACCGCTTAAGGTTCGTGAGAAGAACTACCCGACTAATGAACTCAAGCTTTCAGCCATAGTGTTTGCCTTAAATATTTAGAGACATTACTTGTATGGTGTTTGTGTTGATGTGTTCACAGATCATAAGAGCCTTCAGTATCTGTTCACCCAGAAGGAGTTGAATCTTTTTCAGAGGAGATGACTTGATTTCCTCAAAGACTATGACATGAATGTTCTATGCCACCCGATTAAGGCCAATGTTGTAATTAACGCCCTCAGTATACTATCCATGGGTATTGTAGCACATATTGAGGAAGACAAAGAATTAGCCAAAAATGTTCACCGGCTTGCTCGCTTAGGAGCTTCCGTTATGGAGACGTCATATTGTGGTGTGATAGTTTAGAATGGATGAGAATCTTCATTGGTAACAGAGGTTAAGGAAAAGCATAATAGTGATCATATATTGCGTGTAGTCCCATCAACACAGAGTAGAGGTTTTCTCTCGAGGGGGAGATGGTGTGCATCGTTACTAGGGTCGATTATGTGTTCCTAATGTGGGTGAGTT
The DNA here is from genome assembly GCF_001406875.1 of Solanum pennellii. Lineage (NCBI taxonomy): Eukaryota > Viridiplantae > Streptophyta > Magnoliopsida > Solanales > Solanaceae > Solanum > Solanum pennellii. Next base: position 35,568,511 of record NC_028646.1, read on the forward strand.
GACGACGTAGATCCTTACAGAAGCCCATAAATCTATATATTCTATTCATCCAGGTTCCATTAAGATATACCGTGCTTTACGAGAATTCTTTGGTAGAACAATATGAAGAGACACATCACAAATTTTTTGGGTGACCTAACTTTAAACAAGATAAAGTAAAACATAATAAATCAGGAGGTTTCATTCACAAGATTAACATTCCTACATGGAAGTGTGAAGCGATACACATGGACTTCATTACGGGTTCACCTAGTATTCGTAGCAACATGACTCTATCTCCTTGATTGTCAAGACTACTATTTCAACAAACACTATGCCAAACTCTGCATTAACGACATAGTCAGGTTGCATGGGGTTCTCCTGTCTATCATCTCAGATAGACATCCCAATTTACATCGCATTTATGGAAATCATTTAAGAAAGGTCTTGGCACTCAAGTTAATATCAGTATAGCACTTCATTTGGAAATGGATGTAGAGAATTTCATTCAAACCATAGAGTACATGTTGAGACCTTATGGGATCAATTTCAAGTGTAATTGGGATGATCACCTGTCTCCCGTAGAGTTCTCCTAGAATAATAACTTTCGCTCTAGCATTCAGATCGCCCTGTAGAGGCACTAAATGGGCGTAGATGTAGGTCTCCAATTGGTTGGTTCAAGTTAGGTAAGAAACCTTTATTAGGCTAGATTCGGTTCATGAGGCTATGGATAAAGGTCACCTCATCAGAGTTACACTAAATATAGCTCATGGGGATATGGAGAAAGGTCACGTCATGAGAGTCGACAAAAGATAACTCATAGTCGTTAGAAGTCCTATGGTGATATAAGGATAGGGGACTTAGTGTTTGAATTCAATGATAATTTTTTCCTGTAAGTGTCACCAATGATATGGGTGATGAGTTTTGAAAAAAAGGGAAGCTCAGTCCCACATATGTATGTCTTTATAGAATTCCGAAAAGGGTTGGAAATGTAGCTTATGAGTTATATTTTCCAGCATAACTAGCAACAGTTCATCAAGTCTTTCACATTTCCTTGTTAAACAAGTATAAGGTGATCTGGCATCGATATTAATACCTTTAGTGAGTGTAGTTGTGAAGGATAGTCTCACCTATGAATTGATTCCTATTGAAATCATTGACCACCAGGTTTGTAGGTTAAGAAATAAGGAAGTCGCTTTAGTAAATTTTTTTGGAGGCGTAAGTCCATAGAATGAGCTATTTGGGAAGCAGAAGCAACCAAGATAGCCAAGTATCCCAACCTCTTTCCTTCTGATTCACTTTCAACATAAGGTAATAGTTACTATCTAGTATTTCAGCTGTTCTTGTTTAAATGCAGTCTCATTATCCCGTTCCCTTAGTTATCATTGCATTTCAACATATTTTACATGTTCATAGGACTTGGTTCAATTTGATATCAGTTTCTAACAATCAGTAGATTGTAGTTCTTTTCACTAAACTCATCTTGTTTGGACTTCGTTCGAGGATAAATGATTCCAAGGGGAATATATTGTAACACCTAAAAATTAGAATAAACATTGAACAAAGAAAGAAGGGCAAACCATAGAGGGGTCCCACAGGCCGTGAAGAGGACCACGACCCATCACCCTACTCATGTATATACACCCAGGAAAAGGTGAAAAACCGCAGACCATTAGACGGACCATGGAACCTCAGATGGGTCATGTAATGGCCAATGAAACAGACACAAGGCCACCTAAGCCACTATGAAGGATCACACACCACTAGACGATTTGTAGAACTTCACACGGGCCGTGGAGTGGCCTGTGAAGGTAACACACAAACCCCCAAGACACTGTGAAGAACCACGATCGCCTAAATGGCCTGTGAAGCTTCACACAAGACATGAAATGGCTAGTAAAAGTGGCTTGTTAGACTATGAGGTTTGACTTAACTTCACATGATAATATCATTCAACAAAAAATGAATAAGGTGGAACATTACCTATCAAACTAAAGATCTTGGAATCCTCTTTCCAATGCCATTGCGTTTTCCTAATTCCAAGCTCGGAAGAAAAAGTTATGCTAATATTAGTGAAGCCCCATCGGGCAGGGCCGTATGAAGACCCACTTGATGGGAAATCATGCCTTAGACAGTAGGTTAGGCCCCGTGTGAATTTCACTTCATCATCTTTAAGTCAGGCTTTTTTTGGTCTTTTTCCCTATGCATTAGTTACTTAAACTACATCATTTAATCTTAAACTACACTTTTATACCAAGTCTAAGACTAATAATCTAGTAAAAAATTACCCAAAACTCTCATTCTCGTAAAATCATCAAACTTAGAAAGAAAAGAATAGAAAGAGGTGATAGTTTTCCTAAGAACAAATAGAGTTGTTCTTTAAGTTCAACCCAGAAATCCAAATAATTTCTTTGTAATTTTCATCACTACCTTTGTGGGATTTCACTAGTTAGTTCCTTTCACCCAGTAGGTCGCTAGAATTCAGTCAGTTTTTCAATTTCTCATAAATTTGTTTAGACAAAAGGTTTCCAAAATCATGGAGATTCATTGCGACTTTAGCTGCTATTGTTCCATGATTATAAATAGCATGTTCCTTGGGAAATTTGCATATTTCCATGTAAATACTTTAGAACACTAGATTTTATTAATTATCAGTACGAAGGAATTATACTTGCTAGGAAGATCAATCAGAAAATCATCCTTTAGAACTCAAAGTTCATATCTTTCAGTATATTTATGTTGCACTTTCAGATAGAGTGTCAACATTTTTAACAACTCAATCTTTTAGTTGCATTTTATCTATATACATATTCAATTGGGAGTAGACTTAGCACTGAGTTAGACTAGGGTCCAGCGTACCCTTATGTTAAATCTGAGCATACCCCCTAGACGTAACCGGTGTCGTCGTCCTCTTCAGAGGACTAAGACTAGTGTCTTAGCTTTCATCATTATATTCATAGGTCAAATTTATTAGAAAATTTATAACTTTTCGTTACTTCTAATTGGAGGTTTACATAGACCTTTACATACACATAGCATATATATATCGAGTTTACAAAGACCCTTCGTATAGGAAGATTAATTAGTCTTCAACTTTTATCGCACATAGATATCTAGAAGATAAAATAGTCTCAAAATAGTCGTCTCATCTCATAACCATCTAATAAGGGTATATCAAATTGGCCCTAGCCCATACATCAATGAAACAAGACCACATATAGGTAATACAAATGTTTAGTACTCAAATGAAAGAAAAGAAACGTAAGAGTCTTAATACTAAAACAACTTCATAGCTTGATATTAGCATTTCCCTCGGAAAGTGAGGACCTACCCAACTTGGATGATCAAGAATTCCAAGTCTTCTTCAAAGTCATCTCCAAAAGCCCTTCAACGACCGAAACTTTAAAATGTTGGGAAAAAGGAAGAAATGGGGTTAGTACACCACTTGTACTAAGTATGAGACCATATGCACACATACTATGAAAACATGCTAAGAAAAGGTACATTTCAATAAGTATTCACTTTTCATAAAATCCTTTATGCACATTCAACAAGACCATATCAACCAATAGGACATGTTCAGTAAGTCATAGGCATGTACATCACAACCAACAACATCAAAACTAGTCAAGTCAATATGCATATCATATAATTGACTACATAATCAAGTAACTCTATCATCAAGTAATAATAACAACAAGCATGAATAAAATTTCATTATAACATAACAAAAGCAAGACAATTACCCATGAACCCATATCTAGTAAACAAGTGCAATGACCAAGCAAATCCACATAACCTTACTTAATTAAGTAACCCAACAAGAATCATGACCAACCTCCTACTTCACATATCATAGCATTTAAGAGTACATATCATCAAACTTCAAAAATGTAGACCAACACATATTCATAAGTGAAAGTAATCATCATATAGTATCAAAAATGTGCAAGTTCATCATATACATAACACATAATATCCTAAGCATATTCTTACATAATAACAACCTCCTAAGTCTCCCCTCATGGCAAACTAGTGTAAGGGTGTCACATTCAGAATCTAGACCCCAGACCGGCGTCGTTAACCTCTCAGAGGCCGCACACAAGCCTCTTCTTAGCTTTCATCATAATCATACATTTAATTTTGCAGAAAATTTTAAACTTTTAAACTTAATGAAGTGTACTTAGACTTCATATAATTTCTACATAAGAGTGATATACTACATACCTCAATCTAAACAACCATCTATATTAGATTAAACAATTGAAATGAAAGAATCCATAATATAATAATAGTTTGACAAACGACCTTAATACAAAAGCTTAGAACAAATGTTTGAAAGGAAATGCTAGGGACAACATCCACTAGCTATGTCTAATGTACTAAAGATAGAATAGTAAACGTAGCATCCTCGAACTCAAGAGGACCTACCAAAGTTCTGGAGATACTAGTCCGAACCGCTTCAACGTATCTTCAATCTTCTTCAAGAACCTGCACCTATAAAAATAGTAATAGTTTAGGAATTATTAAAAACTTGTACTAAGTATGGGTGTATTCACGTAAACATATAAGGACTATGCATGATCAAGGAAAGCAATGTCACTTTACTTAAACATGCCATTTCTGGAAAGCAATGTCACTTTACTTTCCTAATTCGTTATTATGAATCATTCTATGAATTTGACATATTTTCATGCATTTAAAGTACACAACTCATTTTCTATGTGAACACAACACCTTGGAATCATGAACATAATTTTAGAAGAACTCGAACAAAAATTAATAATTTTGCTCCCTTAGGCCTAGAGCTCCTTCTCCCATACCTTATAGTTTATTTTTCAGTCTTTTTCTTCTTGTTGTTGTGTAGTTCAATTATATCCTTTGATCCTATGTTTTACTTACAAGTGCAATGATTCATTGGAGTCCCATACCTACAATGAATCGAGTAAGTAATCCAAAAGACTAAGGAAAAGATTTGACTAACCTTACCACAAGTTATTCTTTTCATTCTTGTTAAATTGTGAATAAAGTCTTTATAAGCCAATCTTTATTTTCTATGCCCATTATTTGATTATTTTCATAATATAAAGATGTTGGGGCATATATTCACACTCCAAATGATTGAGTCATTATGTTTTGCTCTCTTTATTGGCATATATTTATTGGCTATGCTCATTATTTGATCATTTGCATAATGTGAAGATACTGGAGCATATATCTTTATTGGCATAAGCCAATAACTTGTTAAAACTTCATTCTTATCAACCATTGATGATTTGATATACTTTAAGCTCTTGCTTTCTTAGTTCACTTTGAACTTACATTTCTTCTTTTTTCTTTCTTACTTTCTTAAAGAAATCTTTAGCATTAAGATCATGTGAGCTAACATGAAATTCAGTGTCTTCCCCACACAGAAAAGGGATGGTTCACCGATCAAAGTGAACCTAGATCATGTTAGTTAAAATGAAATCCAGTGTCTGCCCCACACTGAAAAAGGGTAGTTCTTCGGCTAAAGGGAAACCAAGTCTAGTTTCTTCCCCACACCAAAAAGAGATGGTTCGGCTAAAGTGAAATCAAATACTTTCTTTGAGTATTAACCAACATAGATCATGTGATCTAAACATGAAATCCAGTGTCTGTCCCACACTGAAAAGGGGTGGTTCACCTTCCAAAGTGAAACTGAATACTACCTAACTCTCTTAGGTGGAATCCACAGGCTAGTTCCTATGCTGGCAACATAGTTCAAAGACTAGGTGATTTTGGAGACTACTTATCCACCTTGGTGGTAGCCTCATCTCATGAGGCTTATATGTGTTTGCACGAGCTCATTACTAGTCTATGGATGCTTTGCTCAATTTCTTATTTTTTTTAGATTTTAGAGATGACTCGTACATTATGGAAGCTTGTATCTAATAAGGTATGCTTAAATTAATGGATGACTTATAATCCATTTCTTTACCTAATGAATGTGAACTTAAACCATACATTATCATCATGGTGTTAATGAGACTTGTCTCACGATTTTTAACACCTTCTTATGTAAATATCTTTAACATAGCTCAATGGATGAATTGTCACCCCTTTCTTTACTTGATGAATGTTAACTTAAGTATTACATTATCATTATGGTGTGAGTGAGACTTGTCTCACGAATTCTAACACCCTCTTATGCGAGTATCTTTAGCATTAACATTTAGGTGAAAGTGAGACTTGTCTCACTTCCTTTAAACCCCATTCTATGTCAATTTCATAACTCATAAGCTTTTAGTTATGTCATTACTCACCTTATCTTGCTCAATGTCATTTGGTAGCCTTATACCATTCTTTATGAAAGTTATAAACTTACTCATGTACTACTATGGTAATCTAAACTTTCATTTTAAGCAAGCCAACTTTTAACATTTAATTATCTTATAAGAACAATTCAGTGTTAGATTGCCCATGCTATAAAGTTAATTTGGCATGGCATTAATTAGCTTTTATTCACATCTTGTTTCTTCTTGGAAACATTGCATTCCTAATACTCACATCATATCTATTGTAAACACAAAGAGTAAAATCGAAACCTTCATCGCTTTTCAACAGTAAACTAAATTTCATAAATTACTTATAACAATTTCATCTTCTCAAACACAATAGGGTATTAATCATGGATTAACCTATAGGTCTCATTCAACATTTTTTATTAAATCATAGAAACCTACAAATAATGATCAGTTAGCACCACATACCAACAACATGCTCAAGATTTTTCATTATACATGCTACTAGAATCGGAAATAGGGAGAACTAGGGAGATGAACATTCAAAACTTTCATTGTGAACAACCTTAGTTTTGATTTCTTGAATTCAAAACGTTAGAAAAGCCTCTTGGGGAAAGGAAACGAAGAGAGAAACCACATACATTACTGTAGAATTGAATCTACAAAGATCGCCTTGAACTTTGCACAAAAAATCTTGAAGAATAGACTTGAAATCGCCTAAGAGAACTCAAGAGTATTTTCTTTTTTTCTTGCGTTTTGCCTACTATTTTCAATCGTGAGTTTCTAGTGATTGAACGTGAGTCTAAGTCTTTGGAACTGATATTGAATAATTCAACTTAGGCTAATTAAGTTAATTAAATAAATCAATTAGCTAACTACCAAAATGCCCCTCCTAAATTGACTAAAAATAGGAGAACATTTGACTTGGCCAAATCTAGAAATTTTCTAAGGGTTTTGGCTAAGACCATGATTTGTAATTAATTTGTTAAGTTGCTAATTTAATTAATTAAGTGACTTAGGGTAATTACTAAAGTACCCCTAAGTAATTAGGACCATAATCAACCCCTTTGGACCATCCTAGGTTAGGTACTAGGATGTTTCTTGAGTTAGTTACTAGGCTAGTGTCACCCAGTTAGGTCTTAGGTTGTCGGGTGCACTAGTTAGTTAATTTGATTTTTACTAGGTTAGTTAGATAGTTAGGTAAGTTAGTTAGATACTAGAGTTTGTTAGGAAGCTAGGCCCCACATGTCTTGAGTTATGCGCGCACCTACCCCCCAACTGCCTTATCCGAATTCGGTTGGGCTTGTCCCTTGGTCGATTAGCACATATGCAAGCACATGTGTTGCTGCTCATTTCTTGTTGTCCCAAGGATCCTCACTATATCCTTGGGAACTGCTTACTCTACATGATCATTTTAAATGATCATGTGCTATGGTACCTAGGCTTGACACTTGGATGTCTCGTACCTAATGTGCTAAGAATTCAATCTTTTAGCTGAGGGTCTTCATTAGAGGTACAATTCATAAACAAGATTGAATTGGAGCAATTGAACTTCAAGGTGTATTTTCATACATAGAAATTGGCTAAACATCAAAGTGTATTTTGAGTTACTTGTTAATACATAGAAATTGGCTAACACCCTTAAGCCAATATTCTCTAACATGCCCAATATTGCTCAATATTGGGCATTGGGATGCCTATGTATCCCAATCCATATTATTAAAACTTAATTGTCTTTTCACTAGACAAGAATATTTTTTGGAATGTTACATTATCCCCCCCCCCTAGGAACATTCGTCCCCAAATGACACTACAAATCATTTTGAATAAAAGAGGTTATTTTCAAAAAAACACATCTACATACTTTAAACATTACTCTTTGTGAATATCTGATTCAAAACTTACTCTGGATGATGCACATCACTCAAAACTTATCTGAACCTTCATTTATAATGTTGAGGAACTTCCTTCTCAATCTTACTTTAACTCAATGCACATCACAACTCATGCAAAATAAAAATCATGTCAATGCTATACAAAACAGCAACATGAATGCAAGCATGATCTCATATTAACTCATATAGTGCAAGTATAAAACACACAGTTATGGACTTAAAACACCAAAATCGACTCATGCACTAAAATTTAGAGTTTCATAAACAAAATCAGACTTAGGAAGAGTATATCTAACCTCAAGAACTTAACAAGTGAGGGTAACGGGATATCAATCGACTGGGTAAGACCACCAGGCTTAAGGTGTTCGGTCTTAACCTGTTGGCAATTTGGGCACTCCTCCAGAAACTTAGAATTATCTCATTTCATACCTTCCCGCCAATAGATGTACTTGAGATCATAAAACATCTTGAAACTCATTCACTATGGACACAGAGTCTATGGAAGGAACTTCATGTTCTAAGTCATCGACTCTGACTAAGTGGTATAAATATCCTTTAGATAACATCTTATTGGCTTTAAGATGTGAAACTATTTGGCCTATTGGATTTGAACTACGCCCTTCCCATTCCAGCTCTAACTCATTAGGGAACTGAAATCTTACTACCCTGTTTCGACAGTCTATGGTAGCATAACACTTATGGAGCCAATCCATACCCAAAATTATATCAAAGTCAAGCATGGTTAATTATATTAGGTCAGCATAAGTAACTCTATCAAGAATAGTTATTGGGCAATCTCTATATACCCTTTAAGATCTAATGTTGTCTCCTATGGGAGTACTAACTAGAAAAGGTTCATGCAAGATCTCAGGAAGCAAGTCAAATTAGCTAGCTACTAAAGGAGTAACAAAAGACAAGGTGGATCCTGGATCTAACAATGCATACACAGGAAAAGAAAAGACATGCAAGGTACCAGTGACCACATCAGCTGACTTCTCCTGATCCTCTACTTTTCAAAGCATAGAACCTTAATTTTGTGCCTTAGACCAACTCGGCCATTTCAACATCCTGGTGAAATCTCTCAGTCTGCTAGCCATGTTGCTAGCATGTGGGTTATCCCTGGGAGCACCCTCTCTAGTGGCCTGGGCTATGATAGTCTGTTCCTGAGCAGTGATGGCTTGGGCCATCTTAACCAGTGCTGCTCTCACTTCTCCATCCGTCAATGCAGCTGGGTTGATAGGCACTTGCACTCCAGCAGTTGGGGCTTGAGAAGGAGCTTGGTTTCCCCCAGTAGCTTCTTCTCCAAATCTCCTGCCTATGTTTCTTCTTGTGTTCATTTTCTATACGCACACACAAGAAGGAAGTCGATGCTAGAATGACATAAAATATCAAAGCTCTACACGGCATGATAAAGAGTAGAAGAAGGGAAGATTCTTAACATCACTTAGTCTCTAAGTCATGATTGTGGTGCACTTCACAACCATAAACTAGAAACTATTCAACGTGGTTGTTTTGAGCCTTAGTTCCTAGGTAATTTAACCTCATGCTTTTATAACAAGTTTGTCACACCCGGAATCTAGACACCATATGAGACCGGCGTCGTTAACCTCTTAGAGGTCACAGACAAGCCTCTTCTTTGTTTTCATCACAATTATACAGTTAAATTTGCAGAAAATTTTAGCTTTTTAACTTAATGAACTGTACTTAGATTTCATAAAATTTCTGCATAAGAGTGATATACTTACTATATATTTCAAACAAAACAACCATCTATATTAGATTAAATAATTGAAATGAAAGAATTCATAATATAATAATAGTTTGCCAGACGACCTTAATACAAAAGCTTAGAACAATTGTTTGAAAGGAAACTCTAGGGACAACATCCACTAGCTATGTCTAATGTACTGAAGCTAAAATAAAAAACGTAGCATCCTCGAACTCAAGAGAACCTGCCAAAGGTCTGGAGATACTCCGAACCGCTTCAACGTGTCTTCAATCTTCTTCAAGAACCTGCACGTACAAAAATAGTAGTAGTATAGGGGTTAGTACACACTTATACTAAGTATGGGTGTATAAACATAAACACAAAATGACTATGCATGATCAAGGAAAGCTCTTCCTAAAGCAACATGCCATTTCTGGAAAGCGAAGTCATTTTACTTCCCTAATTTGTTACTTATGAATCATGCTATGAATATGACATATTTTCATGCATTTAAAGTACAAAATCATTTTATATATGAACAAAACACCTTGGAATAATGAACATAATTTTAGAACAACACAAACAAAAATTAATAATTTTGCTCGCTTAGGCCGAGAGCTCATTCTCCCATGCCTTAGTTTATTTTTCTGTCTTTTTCTTCTTCTTGTTGTGTAGTTCAATGATCTTATTTGATCCTATGTTTTACTTATAAGTGCAATGATTCATTATAGTCCCATACCTACAATGAATCGATTAAGTAATCCAAAAGACTAAGGAAAAAATTTGACTAACCTTACCACAAGTTATTCTTTTCATTCTTGTTAAATTGGGAATGAAGTCTTTATAAGCCAATCTTTATTGCCTATGACCATTATTTGATAATTTGCATAATATAAAGATGATGGGGCATATATTCACACTCCAAATGATTGAGTCATTATGTTTTGCTCTCTTTATTGGCATATATTTATTGGCTATGCCCATTATTTGATCATTTCCATAATTTGAAGATACTGGAGCATATATCTTTGTTCACATAAGCCAATAACTTGTTAAAAGTTCATTATTATAAACCATTGATGATTTAATATACTTTAAGCTCTTGCTTTCTTACTTCACTTTGAACTTACATTTCTTCTTCTTTCTTTCTTACTTTCTTAAGGAAATCTTTAGCATTAAAATCATGTGAGCTAACATAAAATCCAGTGTCTTCCCCACACCGAAAATGGGTGGTTCACCGATCAAATTGAATCTAGATCATGTGAGTTAACATGAAATTTAGTGTCTGCCCCACACTGAAAAGGGGTGGTTCACTGGCTAAAGTGAAACCAAGTCCAGTGTCTACCCACACCGAGAAAAGGTGGTTCACGACTAAAGTGAAACCGAATACTTTCTTTTAGTATTAATCGACATAGATATGTGAGCTAAACATGAAATCTAGTGTTTGCCTCACACTGAAAAGGGGTGGTTCACCTGCCAAAGTGAAACCGAATACTCCCTAGCTCTCTTAGGTGGAATCCACTGGCTAGTTCCTATGCTTGCAACATAGTTCAAAGACTAGGAGATTTTGGAGACTACTTATGCACCTTGGTGGTAGGCTCATCCCATGAGGCTTATATGTGCTTGCACAAGCTCATTGCTAGTCTATCAGTGATTTGTTCAATTTCTTATATTTTTTTAACTTTTAGAGTTGACTCATACATTATGGAAGCTTGCTTCTAATATGAAGTATGCTTAAGTAAATGGATGAATTTTCATCCCTTTCTTTACTTGATGAATGTGAACATAAACATTACATTGTCATTATGGTGTTAATGAGACTTGTCTCACGATTCTAACACCCTCTTATGTGAGTATCTTTAACATAGTTAAATGGATTACTTGTCACCCCTTTCTTTACTTGATGAATGTTAACTTAAGTCTTACATTATCATTATGGTATGAGTGTGACTTGTCTCACGAATTCCAACACCCTCTTATGTGAGTATCTTTAGCATTAAAGTTTAGGTGCAAGTGAGACTTGTCTCACTTCCTTTAACACCCCATTCTATGTCAATTTCATAACTCATAAGCTTTTATTTATGTCATTACTCACCTTATCTTTCTAAATGTCATTTGGTAGCCTTATACCATTCTTTATGAAAGTTATAAACTTATTCATGTACTACTATGTTCATTGTTCATTTGGATAGGGTATGTTGGGACTTGTCCCAATGATTGGCATTACCCTTTGTTATGAATTCATTCAGTTACATTGGTCATGATTAATTTGATATAATTTAGTCATTAGCCAATTTTTTATATCATTTTTTTGGAAATACCATTGTAAGCCAATTTATTTGCATAAGCCAAACTTTCACATATTATGATAATCTAGAATATTGTTGGCCAATTTATTGTCATAAGCAAAACTTTCACATATTATGGTAATCTAGAATATTGTTGGCCATGTATGATCCAAATTTATTTGCATGAGCCAAATTTTTCTTGTCAATATTGTTGGCATACGCCAAATTTTTCTTGGCTTTTTCTTACTGTTTTCAATCGTGAGTTTCTAGTAATTGAATGTGAGTCTAAGTCTTAGGAACTGATATTGACTAATTCAACTTATAATAATTCAGTTAATTAAATAAATCAATTAGCTAATTACCAAAACGCCCATCCTAAATTGACTAAAAATAGGAGAACATTTTGCTTAGCCAAATCTGGAAATTTTCTAAGGGTTTCGGATAAGAAAATGATTCTAAATTAAGTAATTAAGTTGCTAATTTAATTAATTAAGTGACTAAGGATAATTACTAAAGTACCCCTAAGTAATTAGGACCATAATCAACCCCTTTGGACCATCCTAGGTTAGGTACTAGGATGTTTCTTGAGTTGGTTACTAGGCTATGTCACCCGGTTATGTCTTAGGTTGTCGGGTGCACTAGTTAGTTGATTTCCATTAGTCCTAGGTTATTTATCTAGTTAGGTAAGTTATTTAGAGCCTATAGTTTGTTAGGAATCTAAGCCCCACATGGCTTGAGCCGTGCGCGCGCCTGCCCCCCAACCGCCCTTACCGAATTTGATTGGGCTTATCGCTTTGCTGATTAGCACATTTGCTTGCACATGTGTTGCTAATCATTTATTGTTGTCCCAAAGATCCTCACTATATCCTTGGTCACTACTTACTCTACATGATCATTTTAAATGATCATGTTCTTTGGTACCTAGGCTTGACACTTGGATGCCTCGTACCTAATGTGATAAGAATTCAATCATTTAGCTTAGGGTCTTCATTGCAGGTACAATTCCTAAACAAGCATGGATTGGAGCAATTGAACATCAACGTGTATTTTAATACATAAAAGTGGCTAAACATCAAAGAGTATTTTAAGTTACTTGTTAATACATAGAAATTGGCTAACACCCTTAAGCCAATATTCTCTAACATGCCCAATATTACTCAATATTGGGCATTGGGATGCCTATGTATCCCAATCCATATTCTTAAAACCTAATAGGCTCTTTACTAGACAAGAACATTTTCTTGAATGTTACCAAGACATAGGTAGAGTCCCATACCCCTACATTAGCTTAGTCAAACCTCTTAAGTTACCCTAGTTGGTTTTTACTTCATTTTAGTTTAGGGAACACTTGCCTTAACCGACATAGACCACAAAAGCAAAGTGTGGAATCCAGTGTTGTAAAACCTTACACCGAAGGAAGATGGTTTATCGGACAAAGTAAAACCAAACATAAACGTAGGTTTCTAGGTTGATCCACTAGCTAGTCTTCCTATGAGGGCAACATGGTTCAAGAACTAAGATATAGGTAAAATCCCTCTACATACCACTTGGAAATTGGGTCCTACTCTAATGGGAATCCATTGGATGAGTGTCCCTCATAGGGTAGTCATTATAACATGAAGAACTATAGGGTGAATCTTCCTCAATGGGAAGTTATCACCTCCCTTTGCCAAGTTCACTCAGTGCTAAGCTAAGTCCCTTTATGAAATGTCTTTAATACTTTTAATAATCATCATATCTTATTGTAAGTCATTGGGTCTAACCCTTGTATATTTATCATCATCATAGCTCAATAAGAATTGCATGAGCATAATCCTTTCATTACAATTCATATAAGTGAGGTTAGCATATTTACACATCACTTCATAATAAGGCACATTGGTAAATCATTCACCATCCTTATACCATTCACAACTTATACAACACCTCACAAATCATAGTCAAGACATTTCAATTCAACATCATACAACCCTATCAATCCTAATACAAGGCATGCTCCAAAACAACATCATGACTTAATCACAATTAACCATAATTTGAATTAAAGGATAGGGATCACAAGACTTACTAAGTCTCATTCATAATTCAACATCAAGGTCTTACCATCAACCCTTAATTAAACCCAATTAGGGTATAACATCATCATAATTCAATGACCAATATGATAACAAGGCTAAAAGAATCACTACATCACAATTCAAAACTAGATCACAGCTTAAGACAAGATACTTAGGTCAAACTTACAACATACTTTAAAACTTAGATCACTTCTGAAGAACTAGAATGAAAGGACTATAAATAACCCTAATTTATTCATGATTAGTATAACAACATCATCTAGTAGTAATCCAACAAATAACAAAGTCAATTGGACAAATACAACATAATTCATATCAAGATTATAACCTAGGGTTACGATCTACAGATCATCTTTGACAAACTAGACCAAACTATCAAGATATATCATAATTAAGTTGCAATACATGTTAATCTATTCATATATCCAAAAAAATCATAAATAAATCTATTCTTAACATCAATTTTCCAGATTGGATGAAACCCACTTGAAAACTCAACTTTGGAAATCAATTTGGTGGAACCCTTTGAGTAAAGAGGTCTCAAAGGTGAATTAGATCACATACCTTAGTAATTGATGAACAATGATGGTGAAACTTGACTCTTTGAAGCCCTTACACCCTCCCCTAGCTTGGTATTCAATGGCATTCTTCACTAGAGAGAAAAAGAAGAGAGAAGGAAGAGAGTTTGGGTTTGTGAGTTATGAGAGTTTAGTTATTATTAATTAGGTTAGGACTTGATATAGGGTGTTAACTAAGTTAATTAGACCTCCCTAATACCCCAACTAATTAACTAACCCTTTAATCAATTAATTGGAACTAACTTAAAACGTGCAGAAAATCTCAGCCCTCACAGACGAGACCTCGACCAACGGTCCATCTGTGAGTGGACGACCTGCCCCCCCCTCCCGTGCTACACATCCGTAGGTAAGTTCAGAGACTGGTCTGAATGTACCATTAGATAAAATGGATAATTGTGGTCGACGGATCGCATCGACGCCCTATCGATCCACACATGCCTCGTCGGCTCCCTTCGTGGGTGCACACTGCCCAGACATTCTTTGACCCCAAAATAAAAGCTTCCTCCTCAAGGGCCCTTGGTTGGTACTTGGGGAGTTGTACCTGGACGTTTCAACCATGAAATAACTGAAACACATGTTAGACACCTTTCCACCAATTTTCATCTTTTCCGACTTCTAAATGCTAGTCAAATTGATTTTCGAAGTGTTACATTATCCCCCCCCCCCCCNCCCGAATGACACTAAAAATCATTTGAAGTAAGGAATAGACTCAAGACTAGTGGCCCAACCAGCAACAATAGATAACAACATCAACCATATCACTTACACGAGGCAATTCATAACTTCAATTACCACAAATAAGGCACAACATTACATTATGAGGAATATCCTTCTCACAACATCAAGAGCTCAACATAGCATTTATGAGTCAATTATGTCAATGTTCAACTTGCCAACATGCTACATATCATTTAATAAAGACTCACCATATCAAAATGCACAACGTAAGTCAAAACAAGCAAAATGGCAAATATTAGTTCATTTCAATGTAAGTCACTGTAACAACATCCAAAAATGCACTTTTGCAAAACTTCACTAAAAATCAAGAAACTTCAACTTTTAGTCATTGATTTCATTATTAGCAAGAACAATTAACCTTAGTTATCAAATAGATAAGGGTGACGGGACTTCATGTCGGCCTCGGCCTCCCATGTTGCACCCTCTACTAGGTGATTTTTCCATAGCACCTTCACGGAAGCCACCTCTTTATTTCTCAATTTCTTTACTTACCTATAAAGGATTTGAACCGGAACTTCCTCATAAGAGAGGTTATCCTTCACACCAAGACCCTCAATAGGAAGAATAGACTCGAGATCACCGATACACTTCTTAAGCATGGAAACATGGACAACCGGATGAACCGAAGCCAATTCACTAGGAAGTTTCAATTCATAGGCATCCTTACCAAACCTTTGCAAGATTTCATATGGAACCACATAACGAGGACTTAACTTCCCTTTCTTCCCAAATCTAACCACCCCTTTCATAAACAAAATTTTCAAATACACCTTATCACCTTCTTCAAACTCTAAATCCCTTCTCCAATGATCGACATAAGACTTTTGCCGACTATAGGCCGTTTGCAAGCGATTCCTTATGATATGAATTTTCTCCAAAGTCTTATAAATAAAATTGGGACCAAGAAGCGAAGGCTCACACACTTCAAACCATCTAATAGGAGACCTACACTTCCTACCATACAAGGCTTCATGCGGATCCATGGATATGGATGAATGAAAACAATTATTGTAAGCAAAACTCCACCAAAGGCAAATGCTTGTCCTAATTTCCCTTGAAATCAATAATACAAGCCCTAAGCATATCTTCAAGGGTTTGAACAATACGCTCCGCTTGGCCATCCATTTGGGGATGAAAAGTGGTGCTTAATTTCACCTTAGTACCCAACCCTTCTTGGAATGACCTCCAAAACATAGATTTGAATTGTGCACCACTATCCTATATGATGGACAACGGAATACCATAGTGACACACAATGTCATCTATGAAGTATCTTGCATAATCTTCCTCGGAATAAATAGACTTGACGGGAATAAAGTGAGTGAACTTGGTCAACCTATCCACAACCACCCATATAGAGTCATATTTCCTTTGAGTCCGAGGATAACCTACTACAAAATCCATATTGATGTCTTCCCACTTCCAAATAGGAACTTGGATTTCTTGTAGTAAGCCACCCGACTTTTGTTGTTTGACTTTCACTTGTTGGCAATTCGGACGCTTAGCAATGAACTCCTTTATGTCCTTTTTAAAACTTTCCCACCAAACTTTCTAAGGTCATGATACATTTTTGTCGAACCCGGATGAATGGAACAATGGAACCAATGGGCTTCCTCAAGGATCCGGTTCCTCAAACCATCTACATTGGGAACACACAACCTTCCTTGATACCTCAAAACACCATCCCCCCAAGGAGAATGACTCATTAAGCTTACCAAGAACCGATTCCTTTAACTCCAACAATGGTTGATCAAGGTGTTGTTCGGACTTCACCTTAACCATCAAGGATGACTCGGACTTATGGTGAACCATAAAACTACCATTCGGAGAATCTTCCAACCTCATACCCAATCTAGCCAACCTATGAACATCTCTCACTAGGTCTTTCTTAGTTTCCTCTATATAAGACACACTACCCATGGTCATACGACTTAAAGTATCTGCAACCACATTGGCCTTGCTGGAGTGATACCGAACACTCATGTCGTAATCTTTCAACAATTATAACCACCTTCTTTGTCAGAGATTAAATTGTTTTTGAGTAAACACATATTGGAGACTCTCGTGGTCAGTATAGACATCAACATGAACACCATACAAGTAATTCCTCCATATTTTCATGGCAAACACCACAACCTCTAACTCAAGGTCATGATTTGGATAGTTTCTCTCATGCACATTAAGTTTCATAGAAGCATAGTGTTATGTCCCACCACACCATAGTTAAATTTTGCATCCAGATAGGGGAGAAAGGGTCTAGAGTTGTGGAGAAGTTTGCGGAGAACTCTAGAACCTTGTAGGTTAATCAATAAGGCTAGAGAATTCCTTAGAATTCTCTAGAATAACTTAAGACTTTCCAAGAAAGTCTTTGGAAGATCCTAAAAAGTGTAGACTTTTCTAGAATAGGGAACAAAGTGTAAATAACTTAGGGACTTGTAAGTAATTTTTATTTACACATTATCCCCCTAGAATGTAGAATAAATAGGTGGGCTCTTATTTGTAAATCATCCAAGAAAGTTGTAAAGAAATCTTCCAAGCAATATAAGCCTTCTTTTGAACTTCTCAAGACTTTCTTTGCATTCTCTTAGCTATCTTAGTTTTAAAGTCTTACTTGAGCTTACAAGATCGTAAAGGATTCGTGAGTAAGTTATCAAGTGCTGCACAAAGTTTTAGTAAATACTTTAAGTCCATGAGAACGTGGTATCAAAGCGAAGGTTTGTACTAAGGGAATGACTAACGTAGGAGACGTAAATGCCGCTAGCACCATTAACATCATGCTGGATGGTGGAGAGGAATGGATTGCAAGGGTTGAAACAGTGAGGTAGGCCGTGGAGATATTAGGTCGGCGCATGAATGTGGTCGACGGCAAGTTCAAGACCCTTGAGAAGACAGAGAACATACATAAGGAGTTGAAGGGTCGCCAGCGGGCCGAGTTCGAGATGAAGGAGGTCATCACTTCCTTGGAGTGTCGTCTTATGGAAGTGCTTACCATGATCGAGACGCTGAATGGTGAAGTGAAAACACTCAAGGAAGGCGTGGAGGTTGGACAATCTACATCACCCGACCGTGATAGGGAGGCCAAGGTTGAGGCTCCCAAGCCACCCATATTCAAGGGCGTCCGTGACGCTCAAGAGGTGGAAAACTTTCTATAGCACTTGGAGAATTACTTCAAGTGTTATAGTCTTAAGAGCAACAAGAGTAAGATCAACACCGCCGTGTTGTATCTTTCAGAGATGGACATGCTATGGTGGAGGCGTAAAGAATCAGAAATAGGGAAGGGTTGTTGTACCATCAACACTTGGGAGCAATTTTGCGAGGATTTCAAGAAAGACTTCTTCCCTAATAACATCATTTATGAGGCAAAGCGCAAGTTTAGGGATCTGAAGCAAACGGGCAGTATACGAGCACATGAGAAAAAGTTCACCACCCTCACGCTTTAGATTTCCAACCTCACAAATGAAGATATGTTGTTCCATTTTATGGATGGGCTGCAAAATTGGGCCAGGACGGAGTTGGAACGCCAACAGGTCAGGACTATTGATGAAGCCATCATGCAAGACAAAGCTTTGACAGACTTTAGGCACGAGAAGCCCGACAGATCTAGAGGAGAAGAAATGAGAGGTAGTCATGACCATGGTGGGGGTTATCGTGGCAAAGGCGAGGAGCAGCGGCCACATCCTAAGAGGCATGATACCTATAAGTCTGATGGAAAGAAGTCTGTACGTCATGGCGACATAAAGAGAAAGACAAAGATTGCCAAAAGAGGTGGTTGCTACATATGCGGTGAACTGAAGAGCCTTGGTGCTATCCAGCGAGAGTAGAGAGAGAAGGAAGCACATGAGCAAGAACAAGGCGCAAAGACGACGCAGTTGGGATTGATAGGACTATGCGGAGCTATCACCAAGCAACCAAAGAAGAAGAGAATATGTAGCACGCAGTATGTCGACATCACGATCAATGGAAGATCCGCTCGTGCTATGGTCGACACTGGTGCAGAGGTCAATATCATGACCAAGATGGTAGCGACAAAGTTGGGGCTTCATTACAGTCCAAGTAACGCCTAACTCAGGACGGTCAATGCACCACCAACTGTCATAAGTGGATTCACGCATAGAGTAAGCATCACGTTAGGCGAGTGGCATGGTAAGACCAACTTCACTGTCTCTCTTTTAGATCTTTTTGACATTATTTTTGGGCAAGAGTTCTTCCAGCAGTGCCACATGGTGATCGATCCTTACCTCCAACGACCTCTAGTCATGGAGCAAGGAGGAACATGCATTGTTCCATGGTTAAGGCATCAAAGACAGAAGGGCCGATCCGACTAACGGCCATGCATCTCAAGAAAAATTATAAGAAGGAGAATTCGACATTTTTAGCAACCATTACATGTTTGAAAGAGGACAATGGTGCTAAGAAGTCCTTGTCACCATGTACGAAAAGGTTTCTAAGATGGAATAATGTTGTGATGCCAAAGAAGCCGCCGAAGCGCTATCCTCCAAGGAAGGAGGTAGATCGTGAGGCCGAGTTAGAAGAGATAAAAAAGCAATTGAAGGAGTTGCACAATGGCATTGATCGAATATAGGTCGCACATATGGTCACCAATAAAGTAATGATGACACGCGATCGTTGCATCAATAGGTGGGGGAGAGTGTCATTTCCCGCCACATCATAGTTAAATTTTGCATTCGGATAGAGGCGGAAGGGTCTAGAGTTGTGGAGAAGTTTGCGGAGAAATCTAGAACCTTCTATATTAATACTTTTCAACAAAGTCTTTGGAAGATCCTAGAAAGTGTAGACTTTTCTAGAATAGGGACCAAACTGTAAATAACTTAGGGACTTGTAAGTAATTTTTATTTACACTTTAGCCCACTAGGGAGTAGTATAAATAGGTGGGATCTCACTTGTAAATCATACAACAATGTCCTAAAGAAATTTTCCAAGCAATATAAGTCTTCTCCCAAACTTCTCAAGTCTTTCTTTGCAATTCTCTTAGAGATCTTAGTTTTAAAGGCTTACTTGAGCTTACAAGATCGTGAAAGATTCGTGAGTAAGTTGTCAAGTTCCTCACAGAATTTTAGTAAATACTCTAAGTCCGTGACAATAGGATACCACCTTCCCATGTTGCATAAGCGCACACTCGGGATGCATCACAATACACAACGAAGCCCTTTGTACCCTCCGATAAAGTCAACATCACAGCGGAAGTAAGACTATCTTTCAAGATATGGAATCTTCTCTCACATGCCTCTGACCACTCAAATTTCTTACTCTTTTGGGTCAAAGTTCTCAAGGGAGACGCAATGGATGCAAAACCATCCACAAGCCTCCGATAATAACCCGCTACACCTAAGAAACTCCTAATGTTGGTTGGAGTCAATGGTCTAGGACTATTTTTCA
Organism: Solanum pennellii; assembly: GCF_001406875.1. Taxonomy (NCBI): domain Eukaryota; kingdom Viridiplantae; phylum Streptophyta; class Magnoliopsida; order Solanales; family Solanaceae; genus Solanum; species Solanum pennellii. Next base: position 35,589,435 of record NC_028646.1, read on the forward strand.
CCGCCTCGGTTTTCCTTGGATCAACCTCAACTTTCTCACTAGAGATGATATGACAAAGAAATTCCACCGACCTCAACCAAAACTCACACTTGCTATACTTAGAAAATAATTGATTCTCCTTAATCACTTGCAACACCACCCTCAAATGGTTCATGTGATCACCCTCATTTTTTGAATATACCAAGATGTCGTCAATGAAGACAATAACAAATGAATCTAGGTAACTTCAAAACACCCTATTCGTGAGACCCATAAACGTCGTCGGGGCATTCGTAATACCAAAGGACATTACTAAGAACTCATAGTGACCATATCTAGTCTGAAATGTCGTCTTTGGTATATTCTCATCTCTCACCCTAAGTTGGTGATACCCTGATCTTAAGTCAATCTTAGAAAAGTATCTTGCCCTTTGGAGTTGATCAAAGAAGTCGCCAATCCGAGGGAGAGGATACCTATTCTTAATAGTGACTTTATATAGTTGGTGGTAATCAATGCACATTATAAGGGACCCATCCTTCTTCTTGAAAAATAAAACTAGAGCACCCCACGGATAAATATTAAGTCTAATGAAGCCTTTGTCTAGTAGATATTTGAGTTGAGCCTTCAAATCTTTAAATTCATTCAGAGTCATCCGATAAGGAGGAATTGAAATGGGATTTGTATCCGGTAACAAGTTGATACCAAAATCAATTTCCCATTCGAGAGGTATACCGGGAAGATCATTATGAAAGACCTCCATAAATTCCATCACTATGGGGACCGACTCAATGGGTGGAATTTCGGAGTCTAAATCTTGGACTCTTACTATATGATATAGATACCCTTTAGAGATTATTTTGCATGCTTTCAAACAAGAGATGATACGACCTCTAGGAATAGAATCCCCCCCCCCCTTCCACTCTAAAATGGGGTCATTTGGAAAGTTAAATTTCACCACCCTTGTTCTACAATCCATAGAGACAAAGCAAGCATGCAACCAATCCATACCCAAAATGAAATAAAAAAATCAATCATATCAAGTTCTACTAGCTCAACATAAAAACAATATTGGGCAACATTATAGGATAATTTTTATATACCTTTTTCGCAACAACAGACTTACCCACCGGATAGACACTATAAAAGTTTCATGCAAAATATCGGGCAAAATGTCAAACTTTTTAGCTACTAGAGGAGTAAAAAATAATAAGACCAGGATCAACTAAGAAAGATATATCAATAGAGAAGACTTTCAACATACCGGTCACCACGTAGGGAGAAGTCTCTTTCTCTCTCCTAGAGCTCAGAGCATAAAAGCGATTTTTCTTCGGAGCCTCATTTGAACCACTTCATTGCCCTCTACCCTTGTATTGACTCTTCACATTAGGGAATCCCTAACCTTGTGCCCACTCTTGCCACAACCAAAGCAAATACCCGTTCCAACTAAGCATTCCCCTGCATGACCTTTTCCACATTTGGCACAAGTAGGCGTCTTGTTTGGTGAACTAATATCCCTTCCCTTCTTACATTTATGGTTAGACACCCTATCATCCATAGCCTTAGGGAACTTGGAAGGAACTTGATTAGAAACCCTCTTCTTAAACCTATGCTTGTCTTGAATCTCAAGTCTTCCCTTTGAAGAACCACCATCAAAAGATCTTGCCTTCTTGGCATCTGTACTCTTCCTCTTAAAACTTGCCCCTTCTATATGTTGAGAATGAACCATGAGACGAGAAATTTCATGTTGTCATGTATCATAGATGAATGAAACTTCTCTTGCAAATCATCTGACACTCTCGTCAAAAATGACTCATTTCATCCCTAGGATTGGAAACCAAAGAAGGAACATATTTTGACAAGTTAGTAAATTTCAAGGATTATTCAAGAATACTCATTCCTAATTGACAAAGGTTGATGATATCCACCACTTTAACTTCCCTCATCTCCATAGGGAAGAACCGATCAAGAAAAGTCTTCTTGAACACTTCCCAAGTCACGGGTCCACCTCTTAAAGGCCTATTGTCCCTCCATTGGACGTTCCATGCTTGAGCCATATCCTTGAGTTGAGAAGTGGCTAACTCATCCTTCTCACTAGTAGACAACCCCATAGCATAGATGACCTTATAGATTTCGTCAATGACCTCTTTGGGGGTCTTCTTTAACCTTGGACCCATATAAAGTAGAAGCATTAATCCTAGTGAAATGCCATAGATGGGAGGCCATGGTAGCAACTTGTTGGTGTTCACGGGGTACAATCTCCCAATTATCTTGGGTTGTCATGGCTTGGGCTTGAGTATTAGCGGTTTGTGCTTGGATAGTAATGGCTTGGTTCGTTTGGAAATGGGCAGCCCTTATGGCCTCATCCGTCAGAGGAGGAGGATTGATCGGGGCTTGGTCATTATTCACATCTTTCTCAAGAGGAGGAACTTAATCACCACGGGGGGAACTCCCGCATTAGCAAGCTCTTCTTCAAGTCCTCGTGTCGCATTACTTCGAGTATTCATTGCCTATAATCACAATAAGAGGATTAGATGCAAAAGCACATAGAGTTAACACTCTAAAGAGACAATATTTGACTTCCAAGAAAGTGAGAGTTTCCTAAGGATAATATATATTCATATTCATAAGTGTGGCACGAACCACAATTATGAATACGGACCTACATAGACGTGCTTTGAGAGAGAGATATCGACTTAAAGATATTCAACCTCATACTCTGTTACCAAGTTTTTCACATCCGGGAATACCCCCTAGACATAATCGGCTTTGCCTCCTTTTCAGAGGACTAAGATAGTCTCTTAACTTTCATCATTGCATTCATAGGTCAAATTTAGCAGAAAATTTAAAACTTTTCATTACTTCCAATTGGAGGTTTACATAGACCTCTACATACACATAGTGTGTGTGTGTGTGTGTGTGTGTGTGTGTGTATATATATATATATATATATAAAGTATACATAGACCCTTTGTATAGGAATATTACTTAGCCTTCTACTTTTATTGCACATATATTGATATATAATAGATAACATAGTCTCAAAATAGTCATCTCATCTCATAACCATCTAACAAGAGTATATCAAATTGGGCCTAGCCCATACATCAATGAAAAAAGACCAGATATATGTCATTAAATGTTTAGTACTTAAATAAAAGGAAAGAAACATAAGAGTCTTAATACTAAAACAACTTCATAATTTGATGTTGGCATTGTCCTCGAAAAGTGAGGACCTATCCAACTTAGATGATCAAGAATTCCAAATTTTCTTCAAAGTCGTCTTAAAAATCCCTTAAAAGACCGGAACCTAAAAATGTTGGGGAAAATGAAGAAATGGGGTTAGTACACCGCTTGTACTAAGTATGAGACCATATGCTCACATACTATGAAAACATGCTAAGAAAAGGGACATTTCAATAAGCATGAACTTTTCATTAAAATCCTTTATGCACATTCGACAAGACCATATCAACCAATAGGACATGTTCATTAAGTCATAGGCATGTAAATCACAAGACCAACATCATCAAAACTAGTCAAGTCAACATGCATTTCATATAATTGAATACATAATCAAGTAACTTTATTATCAAGTCATAATTACAACAAGCATGAATAAAAGTTAATTATAACATAAACAAAGCAATACAATTACCCATGAACCCCTATCTAGTCAACAGGTGCAATGACCAAGGAAAGCCTCATAACCTTACTCAATCAAGTAACCCAACAAGAATCATGACCAACCTCCTACTTCACATAGCATAGAATTTAAGAGTACATATCATCATACTTCAACAATGTAGACAAACACATATTCATATGTGAAACTAATCATCATATAGTATCAACAATGTGCAAGTTCATCATATACATATCACATATCACATACCATCATAAGCATATTCATACATAAGAACAACCTCCTAAGGCTCCCCTCAAGACAAACTAGTGCAAGGCATAGATAGAGTCCCATACCCCTACCTAAGCTAAGTCAAACCTCTTAAGTTACCCTAGTTGGTTTGTACTTCATTACTTAATTTTGTTTAGGTAACACTTTCTTTAACCGACATAGACCACAAGAGCTATGTGCGGAATCCGGTGTTGTAAAACCTTACACTGAAGGAAGGTGGTCTACCGGCAAAAGTAAAACCAAACATAAATGTAGCATTCTAGGTGGATCCAGTAGCTAGTCTTCCTATAGGGACATCATAGTTCAATAACTAAGAGATATATATAATCCCTCTACATACCACTTGGAAATTGGGGCCTCCTCTCATGGAATCCATTGGATGAGTATCCTCATTGGGGAATCAACATCACATGTAGAACAATAGGGTGAATCTTCCTCTATGGAAAGTCATAACCTCCCTCTGTCAAGTTCACACAGTGCTAAGCTAAGTCCCTTTTTGAAATGTCTTTAATATGTTTAAAATCAACATAGATTGTTGTAGGTCATAGGGTCTACCCTTGTATATTCATCATCATCATATATCAATAAGAATTGCATGAGTATAATCCTTTCATTACAATTCATATAAGTGAGGTTAGCATATTTACACATCACTAGATAATAAGGCACATTGGTAAATCATTCACCATCCTTATACCATTCACATCTTAAGCCAACACCTCACAAATCATATTCAAGACATTTCAATTAAACATCATACCACCCTATCAATCCTAATATAGGGAATGCTTCAATAAAATATCATGACTTAATCACAATCAACAATAATTTGAAATAAAGGATAGGGATCACAAGACTTACCAAGTCTCTTTCATAATTCATCATCTAGGTCTTACCATAAACCCTTAACTCAACACAACAAGGGTATAAAATCATTATAATTCAATGACCAACATGATAACAAGGCAAGAAGAATCACTACATCACAATTCAATACTAGATCATAGCTTAAGACAAGATACTTAGGTCATACTTACAACATACTTCGTAACCTAGATCACTTCTGAAGAACTAGCATAAAAGGACTATAAATCACCCTAATTCATTCATTATTAGTATAACAACATCATCTAGTATTAATTCAACTAATAACCAAGTCAATTGAACCAATACAACATAATTCATATCAAGATCATAACCTAGGGTTAAGGGGTAGAGATCATCTTCTACAAACTAGACCAAACCATCAAGATATATAATAATTAAGTTAGAATACATGTTAATATGTTCATAATTTTCCAAAGAAATCATAAAAAAATCAATTCATAACATCAGTTTTCGAGATTGGATGAAACCCACTTGAAAACTCAACTTTGGAAATCAATTTGATGGAACCCTTTGAGGTCTCAAAGGTGAATTAGATCCCATACCTTACTAGTTGATGAAGATTAATGGTGAAACTTTACACTTTGAAGACCTTAAACCCTCCCATAGCTTGGTATTCCATGGAGTTCTTCACTATAGAGAGAAATAGGAGAGAAGGAAGAGAGTGGGTTTGTGAGTTATGAGAGTTTAGTTAGTCTTAATTAGGCTAGGACTTTATATAAGGTGTTAACTAAGTTAATTAGAACTCCGTTATCCCCCAACTAATTAACTAACCCTTTAATTAATTAATTAAAACAAACTTAAAACGTGCAGAAAATCTCAGCCCTTACAGACGAGACCTCGACCAACAGTCCGTTTGTGAGTCGGCGACCTGCCCCCTTTCCGTGCTGCACATTCATAGATAAGTTCAGAGACTGGTCAAAATAGACCATTAGAAAAAATGTCTAAGTGTTTGTCTACGGATGGCATCGACGCCCCATCGATCCACACACGCCTCGTCGACTCCCTTTGTGGGTACACACTGCCCAGGCAGTCTTTGACACCAAAATGAATGGGTCATCCTCAAGGGCCCTTGGTTGGTCCTTGGGGAGTCGTACCCAGACGTTTTGATAATGAATCAACTTAAACACATGTTAGACACCCTTCCACCAATTACATCATTTTTCGACTTCTAAAAGCTTGGCAAATAGGCTAAGGCACGCTAGTACCTCATTGAGCTAGTTTCCTGACGTCATGGACGTTCTTGGACGTTTTGGTTTCTAGACTTCCTAAATTACTTATATTTATTAGAATGGGCCTTAAAAGAGTGTCTAAACCTTATAATACTCATGTTAGTATCTAGAATACGTCTTAGATTTTCGAAGTGGTATACCTTAAAAGTCCAAATCACTCTTAGTTTGACTTCTAGTCCATACTCGGTGACTTCAGTGGTGAATCCTCATAGTTCGAGGACGTATATTTATGCTATTTGTTTAGTTATCTTATTATAAGTATTTTATTATTATTAGAGTTATTTAGGGAATTGTGTAAGCAATTCATTAAACATAGAGTCAGTATTCAGTTGTTTTGGATTGTTTCCCCTTTGACATTCAGTTATATTCTCACTTGAGTTTGTTTTAGGTATGACTCACTTTACACTTTTGCTTCTAATTTCAAATTTATAATTTAGTATACTTGTTATATGCCAAGCTCAAGGTTATCATAGGTTCACTTGTGATCCTAGGCCCTGTGTTACATCTAGAGGGTAGCCTTGCGGCGTGACACTAGTTTTCTTCCTTGGAGCTAGAAAGTGAATTGAAGAGCCCATTAAGAGATTTTTGTGAGTTTGAGTTAAAAGTTTAGGTTGAAGAGAGAAAACCATTAAATGGTAGTTATAGAGACAAAACAACATACTTTAGGGTTTAATTGGGTATAAAAAGACCAAAGTAACCCTAATTGAAAATTATCATATGACTCTTACGGTTTTGACCTACGGTCCATAGGACATTTTATAGGTTGTCCTAGTAAAACATAGAGTCATGTAATGGGATCCAAATTCCTAGGAAACTTATATGAGACCCTTTAATGATTTGTCAATTTTTCTACGATCCGTAAACCCTTTATTACCAAAATTTTCACAAAGTTTGAAACTTCTTCTTTGGAATCCTTTCTACAAGCCATATTATGTTCTATAGACAATCCAAATGTTCTGCATAAACCCAAAATTTCATTATTTTTCTAGTTCCTTACCACAACTGCCTTCTTCGGACCGTAGGACCTTGTACAGTCTGTCCATAGATGGGCTCATACGAACTGAATCAGTGTCAAATTATGGAACTTTTCTTCCCAATCTCAACTTCCAATTTTTGAGGTGTTACAATATCTTCTCCTTGGGAACATTTGTCTTCTTATTGAATCCAAGCTAGTGCAAATATAGTAGGGAGGAATGTATAACAACCCAACATGAATGCAAATCACATCAACGGCACATAATCAAGGAGAAATCGACTCCAAGCTAAATCATAAACTTTAAAACAAGTTTTCATGAACATGCATGCATATAACACATGAAAATGATAAAAACGCATGAATTTGAAAGAAAGAACCATGATAACTAATATCATAAGCTAAAGTAGGAGTGAAGAAAAAGAATTGTATACTTGGACATCATATCAGCTTCAGTTTCCAAGTAGCTCCCTCAACTAACTGATTCCTCCATAGAAATTTCACGGATGCAACTTCCTTATTTTTTAACTACCATACTTGTCAATCCAAAATTCCAACCGAAACTACTTCGTAGAAAAGGCTTTTCTTGACTCCCAAACTTTTCAATGGAACTATAGACGTCAGTCCTCTAACACACTCTTTTAACAAAGATACATGGAATACCGGATATACTGATTCAAAATTAGTAGGTAACTCTAATTCATAAGAAACCTTGACAATACACCTTAATATATGATATGGGCCCACATACCGGGGACTAAGATTCCCTTTCTTTTCGAATCTCATCACACCTTTCATGGGTGACATTTCTAAGCAAACAAATTACAAGCTTTAAATTCAAACTCTCTTCTTATAACATCGACATAAGACTTTTATCAACTTTGAGTAGTTTTTAATCATTCTCGAATAAGTCAAAACTTTTCCATAGCCTATGCACTAACTCGGGCCCTATCAAAGAGACTTTACAAACTTCAAATAACCCTATATGAGACCTACACCTCCTACCATAGAGAGCCTCAAATGGAGAAATTTGGATACTTGAGTGATAACTATTATTATAAGCAAACTCAACCAAAGGAAAATGATCACGCCGATTACCCTTGAAATCAATCACACAAGCTCTAAACATATATTTCGAATTTTTAATAGTATGTTCGTCTTGTCAATCGATTTTAGGATGGGAAGTCATTCTAAGCTTCACTTGAGACAAAGATCCTTTTGGAAGGAGCTCAAAAATTGAGATTTGATCTAAGTACCACGATCAGAAATAATGGATAAAGGCACTCCATGCAACCTTACAATTTTATGAATATAAATATTGGCATAATCATCCGTTGAAAATGAAGTCTACGCGGAAAGCAAATGAGTAAACATCATCATTCAGTCAAAATTAAGCCAAATCAATTCAAACTAACAACGATTCCAAGGTGAACCCATTATAAGTCCATATTCAAATATTTCAACTTCCATATAGAAATGATACTGTCTTGAGACAAATCATCCAATTTTTTATGCTTAAATTTTACTTGTTGATTAGCTACAATTTTTGAAATATCCTTGTTCATCCAATTCCACTAATAGACCTCCTACGAGCCGCAGTTCATCTTGGTGGCTTTTGGGTGAATAGAATATCGAGAATTGTGAGCTTCCATCAAAATCAAATTCCTCAACTAATTGAAATTTAGAACACATAATTGACCTTGGTATCAAAGGACAACATCTCCACCTAAGAGAAATCCCCAATGGCTTTATCAAAACCCAACTTATTCAAATCAACAAAAATTGGATCAAGATCTTGCTTATCTTTCACATCTGAAACACGAGACTTTTTCAAACCATTCTGAAAAATCACACTACCCTCATTTGAATCAACCAAACGGATACCCAATCGGGTAAATCTATCAACATAATGAAATAATTCTTTCTTACTATAATCAACACAAGCAACACTACCCATCAACAATAAACCAAGAGCATACCCTATATTATATTTATCTAGATGATAAGGGAAACTCATATCACAATCTTTCAATAGGTATCTCAAGCTCTTATGGTCGGTGAAAACATCCACGTGAACAACATATAGGTAATGTTTCCAAATCATCCAAGCAAGAATTACCACCGCCAACTATAAGTCATGAGTCGGATGATTATTTTCATGCACCATCAATTTCCTTGAAGCTTACACAATAACTTTCTCATGTTGAGTCAAGGAACAACCATGACCAATCCATGAAGCATCACAATATATTAAAAACCATCCAATCTTTTCAGCAATGTTAATATAGGGACTGAAGTAAGTAACCTTCAACTCTTGGAAACTCTTCTCATAATATTTCCACCGTAGAAATTTTATCTTCTTTTCAGTCAATATTGTGAAACGAAAAGCAATAGAAGGAACTATTTCCACAAACTTTCCATAGTAACCGGACAACCCCAAGAAACTCCATATATCTGAAGCAGACAAAGGTCTAGGCCAATTCTTAACTACCTCGATCTTTGTATGATACATATGAATACATTATGGCCAAGGAATGTGACAGATCTTAACAAAAACTCACAAGTTTTAAAACTTAGCAAACAATATCGATCCTTAAAGATATGAAATATAATTCTTAAATTCTCAACATGATCATCTTCACTCCATGAATACATTCCAAGCAAAAACTTCCACCGACAACTACAATTCATGAGTCAAATGATAATCTTCATGCACTATCAATTTCCTCGAAGCATACATAATAACTTTCCCATGTTGCATCAAAGAACAACCAGGACAATCCATGAAGCATCACAATATACTAAAAATCATCCAATCTTTTCAGTAATGTCAAATAGGGACTGAAGTTAGTATTCTTCAACCTTAAAAACTCTTCTCATAAGATCCCCTCTATGGATTTTTTTTCTTTTCAGTCAATATTGTCAAACGAAAAGCAATCGAAGAAAATATTTCCACAAACCTTCTATAGTAATTGGCCAACCACAAGAAACTCTATATATTTTAAGCGGACAAAGGTCTAGCCCATTTTTAACTGCCTTGATCTTTGTAGGATACACTTGAATACAATATGGCCAAGGAAAGCAAAGAATCTCAACCAAAACTCACAATTTCTAAATTTAGCAAACAATAGGCGATCCTTGAAGATATGCAACACAATCCTTAATACTCCACATTCTCATCCTCACTCCAAGAGTAAATTTAAATATAATTCGATTAACATAATTATGAACATGTCATGGTATTCATTAAGTCAGTGAACATCGACGGGGCATCGCTGAACAAAGCTACGTCACCAAAAACTCAGAGTGACTATACCAAGTTCAAAAAGTTATCTTTGAAATGTCATTTTCCCTTAATCTCAATTGGTGATAACCCTACGAAGGACAGTCTTTAAAAAAACCTTTCACTTTGGAGTTCATCAAAGAAATCATCAATTCTTGGAATTGGATACTTATTATTTATGGTAACCTTATTCAATTGTCAATAGTCACTACACATTTAGAGCGAACAATCCTTCTTTCGAACAAATAACACCCGATCACCCCATGGAGAGATATTTGGTCTAATTCCTTAAGTTCTGATAGATCCATATGGTAAGGAGGAATAGAGATATGTTGTATATTTGGGAGTAGGTCAACGCCAAAGTCTATTTCCTTTTTGGGAGGACTACTTTCAAAATCACCAAAAAACACTTAAAAAAACTCATTTATATTTAAAATTGATTCAAGAGTAGGGGTTTCAGAATCTATATCCCTAACCCTAACTGGATAATATGTGCATACTTTAGAAATCATTTTCCTTTCCTTTAGGCATGATATGAACACAAAATGTGACCAACCAAGTCCTAATATCTATTGAAGCATAACAACAATGAAGTCAATCGATCTCAAGAATGACATCAAAGCCTAACATATCAAGCTCTACCAAATTAACATGAGTGACTCTATACGAAACAAAAACCAAGTCTGAAACCTCTTCTATGAACCTATTTTTATGAGCCATAGAAAACTCAACGTACCATCGTGGTGGCTGTAGGAAAGTTAAGAAATCTAAAACTTCATCTTCTTTTGAGGCCCTTTATTCGATTGTTTTTTGCGAACTGTAGGACCTTGTACAGTTTGTAGATGCGATGTAGGAACTAAACAAGTATCAAATTTTAACAACTTCCCTTACCAACTCAACTTTTGAATTCCATGTGCTACATAGAGTCTTATAAAAAATGAGTTTTGAGATTGATCTAGGAGAGAGGTTATTAGGCATACATGGGTAAATTTTTGTCACTCAACTTACTAGGTGGGAAGTTATACAATTATTCTTAAATGTTCTCTCTCAAAGATAAACTAAGATCATTTCTCCAACTTCTCAATACCTTTGGTTTGTGACGGACTACCAAAGTAAGTTCTATAGGGGAACAATGTACAAGACCAAACTGAGTTCATAACACATGACACTCAACTACGTTATCAATGCAACATTTTCGATTCCACAGTTTACATACTATGTTCATTGCACAATTCAAGGAAGGTACTCACATAGTCAAGACAATATGTGAATATTCACACAAAGAATTTTAAACCAATTAGAACTTTGGTAAAAGGGCATCATTTTTTAAGAGTGCTACAGTTCACATGCTTACCAAATTTACACTCCAATCATACAAGAATCTCTACAAGAGAACTCTTTTAGTCAAAGTGTTACATTGTTAAACAATTCAACTTTTACCGCTTCACCAATGATAAATCTTATTAAGATAAAATACATCCTAGAAATCAAAAAAATAATAAAATGAAACTACAAACCATGATCAACATGAGAAAATAGAAAAAGACCACCACTTACATGCACCATTAAGTTTAAAAATTTCAAAACAAACACCCTTCAAATACAACATAACCAATAATTACAAACCAAAATAGTAGAATATCTCAAAACCATTAGAAATCAAAATCAATACATCAAATCCAAACCAAAACATCCCCTCCCTAAATTGAAAAATATAAGCATTGTCATCTATGCTTCTAAAGATAATATTTGAGTAGATAAAGTGAGAGGGTCACCTTTTGTCGATTAACGAATGAGGTGGTGTCAGGCCCACTAAAGTATCCTTAATTTGGGAATTAGTTTCTGACTTAGATACTAAAAACATTTTATGATCAAATGTGTCCTCCATGGTTTTGGACCCACTGGAACTTACTATAGTAGTCTACCACATAGAAGTCTCCATAGAATGCACAACTAGCATATCCTCAATATCCTATTGTTGAAGGAAGCTTGAAGACTAATAAAACATGTCAAAGGAACTGGTCCACCAAAGTAGTCTAACGAGTTAGAGTTAGAATAATACTAGGACTAGACTACTAAATCCTAAGTTATGTACGACTAAGATACTGAATACTGTAGGAGTCAACTAGGATAAGGTAGTTCACTTGTAATACAATACTACTCATGTCGATAATTGTGTTGTAGTAGGATTCCTATTATAACTAGAATAGAACTTTTCTCCTATATAAGGATCTTGTAACTCAACATTATATTATCAATACAATCCTTTATTTCTCCATACTTACAAAAGAATTCAACACAGTATCAGAGCTATAAAGTTTTCCGCTCTTTAATGTATTAGATAAAAACCAAAACAACTACAATAGCGAACAGCAATAGGCCCTTCTACCAACACTTTTTTGACCTCTTCATTGCATCATCTTATTTCGTCCTTCTCCATTAAACTTAAGCCAACGAACTATCTTATATCGATGGCGCAATTGTCTCGGTTGATTCAAGTGATGAGATTAACCTACCTCCTCACAAAATCATTTAACATTACCTGTTCCACTGGATACATTACTGAGAAAGTTGTAGCAAGTGAGAAGGGTGCAGAAGGACAACATTGTTGATGATTGGGAGGAGAAATTTTTTTTTCTAAGGAGTTAGATTTCAAACAACTTCACAGAAGAAAGCATGTACTCCATTGTAGGTTGATCAACTACCAAGGAGATGTGGGAATTCTTGGAAGAAGCTTATCTTCAAGCAACAAAAGACAAGGAGTTCCAACTCAAACAAAAAGTGCAAAGTGTGAAGCTAGGAACCAAAATAATTGACTAATATCTTAAGGAATTCAAAGGCATATGTGATGCACTTGCGGCAATTCACAATCCTATAGATGAAGAAAGCAAAGTGATTAATTTTGCTAGAGGTCTAGGCCTTAAGTACAAGACCTTCTGGACTGTCATGATAAGTAAGGAGACATATCCTACTCTTAATCAATTTATTAATGCTCTCAAGGGTTCTGATATGAGGGAGGATAAAGAAAAAGTGCCTCAACAAAACCATAACATGGAATTCTCTACCTAAAGAGGCAGGGGAAGAGGAAACTTCTTTCAAAGAAGAGGAAACAATAATTTCAATTCAAGAGGAGAATAGGCTTTTATATAAAAACGGACGAGGTCCTTAGAATAGTCCTTCAAGTGGAAGTCATGAGAGGAACAATACTGATGCGTGTCAAATTTGTGGTAGGAATAACCATACTGATCTCAAATGTTATTATAGTTGGGATTACTCTTACCAAGCCGCATATGAGCTACCACAAGCATTGGCTGCTACTAATCTAAAAAACACTACTGATGACACCTTGTATGTTGACTTAGGGGCAAGTAGTGATATGACACATAACTCAGGTATCCTAACTGATCTTAAACACTACATTGGACTAGATAAAATAATATGGATCAAAGTTAGATATAAAACATATTAGGAACAAATTTGGATCAGGTCTAAAGTTAAAAGAAGTTTTTGTACTGTCTAAGATTAACAATTCTTCCCAAGGGAAATAAACTGAATGGACTCTATGCTTTGGCAGATAAAATTCTCTAAGCTTTAACTGCTGCACACGATTAGAACACCTCGGACAACATGTGGCATACTAGATTAGGACACCCTTGATTGAAGTCTTTAGAAGTATTGAATAGTAATAGTTGGACCAATATTAGAGGTTGGAATAAAATGCCTAATCTTTGTTCTAGTTGTAAGTCGGGAAAGAGTTGTAAACTTCCATTTGGGTTGAGAAATAAAATTGAGAAAGAACCATTACTGAAAATTCATTGTGATTTATGGGGACCTGCTCCTGTCGAATCTTCCCAACATATAAAATATTATCGTGTTTGTTGATGATCACACAAGATATACATGGATTTATCCACAGAAAGAGTAAACTGATTTTTTTGAGGTCTTTATAAAATTCCACTAAATGGTGGAAAAACAATTTTCTAAAAAATTAAGATTTTTTAGTGTGATGGAGGTGGTGAGTTTATTCAAAAAAAATTCATTAATCATTTGGAAGATTATAGAATTGAGAGACATATTTCATGTTCAAAAACACCTGAACAAAATGGAGTTGCAGAGAGAAAATGTAGAAATGTAGTGGAGATTTGCTTAACTCTACTACTTCATGCTAACCTACCTTTGTTTCTTTGGGTTGAGGCTTTCCTCTCTACAGTGTTCTTAATCAATAGACTTCCTTCATCCGTATTAAATATGGAGACTCCGTTTGTTAAGTTATATGGGGAACAACCCAATTACAACTGCCTATAAGTGTTTTGGTGTAGATGTTTTCCACATATCAAGGGTAGCAATAAGTTCAGTCCAAAGACCTACCCTTGTGTGTTCATAGGGTTCAACATCTTACACAAAGGATATAGATGCTATCATCCTCTACAAGGAAGGCTTACATATTTAGAAATATTTTGTTTGATGAAAACACATTACCCTATGTGTCTCCAGAGAAATCTCAGACTAACATTGATATCTCACGTCATCTTTCTAGCTTTGTTGAATCTTTCTCTAAACTGTAGGCACATGATAATTCTGCTTCTGAGGAAGTACAGGTTTCTAGTCTACACATTAATAGTGATAATGATGGTCAGCCTGCTGCTAAGCATCTAATCATGTGCCTGAGAGGTCAGTAGTACCCTAAACATCAAGGAGTATATGAGCATCATTAAGCAACCACTCGAGGTCCAGCATTATTACTATTAATGTGTGGATTAGATACTGAGAAGAAGGTTGCACTTACAAGTCTAGTGAATGAGCATCATAAAGCAACCACTATAGTTGATATACCAGTTGACCATCAACCTGACAATGCTACACTCCAGTCAACTATTTTGGTTGATATACCACTTGAGGTACTTACTACACCAGAAGGGCATCATATGATTACCAGGCACAAGGAGAAGGAACATAACTTGTCACTTGTTGCTTGCAGCAGCACATAAATTTTAAGAGAAACAAATACTACTAAGGAATCACTAAGATCATCTCATTGGCTTGCAGCAATGTTGGAAGAAAATTGATGTTTTACATACTAACACGACACGGATTTTCAAACCCAAATGTCCTGGTATAAACTTGGTTGGCTCAAAATGGGTGTTAGAGACAAAACTAAAAGTTGGTCGGATAGTAGATAGATACAAGGCCAAACTTGTGTTAACTTGATTCTCACACCTTGAAGGGATACATTTTGAAGAAACATTTAGTCATGTGGTTAAAGCCACAACTATTAGGGTGGTTTCATCCATTGCTTCCAGTTCAAAGTGGGAAATTAGACAACTAGATGTCAAAAATGCCTTTATCGATGGCTACAAGAGGAGGTGTATATGAGTCAACCTCCTGGTTTATTGATCCCAGTATCCTCAGCGTGTGTTCCTACTTAAAAAACTATTGTATGGTCTTAAAGAAGCACCAAGATCCTGGTTTGATAGGTTTAGAATACATTTCTTATACCTTGTTTTCATTCGTTGTAAGGCTGATCCTTTCTTATTTACTTTGCAAACTCAGAAAGGAAAAATATTTCTCTTTTTATATGTGGATGATATTATTGTCACAGGAAGTAATCCATCTCATGTCTCAGAGTTGGTTCTACAACTTGGGAAGGAGTTTTCTATGAACGATCATGGTCGTTTACACTTCTTTCTATGAGTTAAGGTGAAGTATTTTGAAGGAGGAATTCACTTAACCCAAAGAAAGTATGTTGTTGAGCTGTTGGCCAAGACAAAGATGACTTTGGCAAAAGATGTAGCCCCTCTTTCACCTCAAAAGCATGGTTTGCATGAAGTTGTGGGAGTTCTTGTAGATGCATCCTTGTACTCATTGATAATAGGGAGCCTTCAATATTTGACCCTCACAAGACCTGATATGACTCATGGTGTGAATTTAGCAAGCTAGTTTATGCAAAGCCCAAACATTGAACATCTTCAAGGGGTGAAAAGGATTTTCAGGTACATTAAAGGTACTCAACACTTTGGACTCAGAATTATTTCACAACCACCACGTAGGTTGTATGGAAACTCAGATTCTGATTGGGGAGGTTGTACCACAACTAGGTGATCAACTATAGGCTATAGAATCTACCTAAGTGCAAATTGTATTTCTTGGACAACTAAGAAACAAAACACAGTATCCCGATCGAATGATGAAGCTGAGTATAAAACACTAGCCTCCACTGCCGCATAAATGACTTGGATTTTGTATATTCTTCATGGCCTTGGAGTGTTCCATCGATTTTTTCCGACGTTGTATTGTGATAATATGAGTCCCTTGTACATGAAAGTTATTCCAGTTATGCATGCCAGAACTAAATATGTGGAATGGACTATCATTTTGTTTGTGAGAAAGTGGCTAGAGGAAAACTTCGTACTCAGTTTGTGAAGTCTAAGGATCAACTATCTAATATTCATGCCTAAGCCTTAACAAAATAGGTTTTATCTTGTTTTTCCAGCAAGCTAGGAGTTACAGTTCATCCACTCACTAGCTTGAGGGGAAGTGCTGAAAGAAGCTTGAAGAGTGATGGATCATGTAGAAGGAGCAGGTACATCGAAGCAAGCTAAAAAGCTGAGTTAGAGACATACTAGGACTAGACTAATGAGTATTGTAGGAGTCGACTAGGACAAGGTATTTAACTTGTAATACAATACTACTCATATATATAATTGTGTTGCAGTAGGATTCCTAGTATAACTGTAATAGGACTCTTCTCCTATATAAAGAGCTTGTAACTCAACATTATAATTATCAATACAATCTTTGATTTCTCCACACTTAAGTTATAATTCTACTCTTATAGCTCATAAAATATACATAATAATGGATTTGTTGCATTCTCCGCCCTGGGTCACAAAGTTTCTTATTCTTAGTCTCGGAGGCATCTTCATCATCAGCATACTCACTAGAAACCTAAGGAATATTTTGGGTACCTCATATGAGATAATGTCAGTAGTAACAAAGGAGGGCTTAACACAAAGACCTGAAATTTTTATGAGACGTTAGTTGGCTCCTATCAGATCTGAACAAAGCAACATCATCTATTAAGACTATCCAATTTGCATCAATATTATCTTCACTCTACCTATTCTCACTTGTATTGATCATTGTTTTCGTTCCATCTATCTTCGATGTATAAACCCACTAAGTCATATTGTGACCTTGTACCTCATATATCGATGCTTATATGCCCTAAATGGATTTTCGAGTCCTATTTGTCACCTGAGCTCTAAAATAGCTAATCTCGCATATATTGAATATTCTAAGTGACCCATTTT
The DNA here is from genome assembly GCF_001406875.1 of Solanum pennellii. Lineage (NCBI taxonomy): Eukaryota > Viridiplantae > Streptophyta > Magnoliopsida > Solanales > Solanaceae > Solanum > Solanum pennellii. Next base: position 35,607,010 of record NC_028646.1, read on the forward strand.
GGTCAAGATGACCTATGTTAAAGGAGGTCTATAAGGAGTAACAGAAACTCATGTTATGGGACTCAAACAACCTGGCTGAGCAGCCCTATGGGACATGAAACAGTGGCACTCGTCGTAGGATGGAAAATTGTGCACGCTCAAGTATGTCGACGTTAATTGATGCCTTAATATTCCTCTCTTCTTCCTCCCACTTATACTCCACGTCTATTCATCGAATGTCTCATGAAAAAATACGAGTAATTTCAAAATCCTTTTAGGCAAGAAGAGGTACATTAGCCCTTCACTCAAATCAGTTATATGGAAAGCAAATGAAAGAGAAGTTTGACTTTATTGTGTACACATAGAAATATCTTGAGCATTGATCATGTCAAGGTATAACGTTTCTCTGCTAATAATGGCTTCAGACAGTACAACCGCTAAATCACAAATATTAGACTAGTTTTGTGATCACATCAGATTGTGACACACAACTCCTAACCAAAAGCAATAAGAACATATATATCCATTTTCTTTATCTCTACCTCGATCCTTGGTGCAATCCATGGGGCAAATAATCCCTTATCAAGGAAAAGAACCACCCCATCTGATCATCCAACATAGATGTAAACAACTAGATGAGGTTTCCCAATATTCTCGAACCCAACACTAAATTAATTTTGGATTGGTTACTCTTTACCATTACCCCTCGAATAGTCACATATATTCCATATTTTGGGCATGTTCTTCTTTTTTTTATTAGTTGGAAAAATATTTCCATAATCTACATAGAGCTCCCAAACCCAGCGTTACAACAAAAGGAAGATTAACTTCAGATCTGCAAGGCGTAAATTGTAGGAAATAGCAGCTGTAAATTGCTATAAAAAATCTTAAAGTGAAGAAGAAGGCTTAAGTTTTCTAAAGTTCAATTTTGGTCACTATATGTTTCATTACATATAGCTATTTACGGATAAAGATTGAGAATTACAACCACATAGTAAGCAAAATATCTCACACCAAACTAGGTACATATATGAGTCACTAACCACCACTCATTTTAAATCATGACTACAGATCTTACTACAAAATATCTCCAACCTAGGAGTTTCTAGACAAATCTTACTTTTCTAACACATCTACTACAAAATATCTCCAACCTAGGAGTTTCAGTAAAATCTTACTTTTCTAAAATATCTACTACAAAATATATCTAATCTAGAAGTTTCTAGACAAATCTTAATTTTCTAACACTCTTCCTTAAGATTTTTCATTGGAACTCCTTGCAATGACCTTTAAAATTCAAACTTCTTAATGGAAAGAGCCTTAGTCAGTATATCATCCTACTGATCTTCACCGATTCAATGCAGCAACTTAACTTCACCGTTCTTCTCAGCATCTCTTAAAGCATGAAACCTTATGTTGATATGCTTTGTTCTTCATGTTGCCCCGAATTTTTAGCTATCGCAATCGTTGATTTATCATCCACATAGATCAATGTTTGTTCTTTTGGCAACAAATTCAATTCCAACCAGATCTTTCTTTACCAAACTTATTGATTTGTAGCAGATGCAGCAACCACATACTCGGCTTTTGCTGAATATTGTGCTACAATATCTTGTTTCTTTATGCTTTAAGAAGGAAATGCTGAACCAAATGAAAAATAATAACATAAGTCCTTTCATAATCATCTAAACAATCACCCCAGTCACAACGATTATTATGTCTAGCCTTGAAGTTGTCAGATACAATAGACTTCCAATAAGATTTCTATAAACTTTTGGATCTGCCCTCTTTTCTCCATCACCGTTCAATAATTTTTCATTCACAACAAGTGGAGTTGCAACAATTTTGCACCTGTCAAGCTTGAACCTCTTTAACAGAATTAAGGAATACCTCTTTTGTGACAAGAAAATTTCTTCGCAAGATTGAGATATCTCCATTACTAGGAAAAAATTCCTTGCTCCTAGATCGGACATCTCAAAACTTTAGCATTTCATTTATATCTTATTTAACCACAACAGGATTTTCACCTGTAATCATCAAATCATCGACATAAACTATATCATAATCAACATCCCATCCTTAGGCCTTTTGAAGTACAAAGTAGGCTCATTTAGGCTTCTATTGAAGTCTTGACACAACAAATGAGAATCCAGCATTCTCTTGGGGCTTGTTTAAGACCATAGAGAGCCTTTTTAAGCTTGTACACCATGTATTCTTCACCTGCAACTGTAAAACCTCCAATTTTCTCAACATAAATGTCTTCCTCCAGCAATCCGTTGAGAAATGCATATTTTACATCCAAATAGAAGATTTTCAACTTTGTAGTGTGCTGTGAGAGCAACTAGAAATCATATTATCTCATGCCGCGCAACAGGATCAAAACTTTCTCCAAAGTCCACTCCAGGTTGCTGAGAATAATCTTTTACTAACAAATATAGTTTTATGCTTGAAGATGGAGCCATCTGGATTAAACTTGTTCAATAGACCCATTTGACACCGATAACATTCTTCTCTTCTAGCCTTTGAACAATCTCCAAAGTATCATTTTTATTAGTCATGGCAAGTTCCTCCTCCATTGTTAAAATCCACACTTAGTGGTTTGCTGCTTCTTCAAATGAGGATGGTTCAACAAGAGAAAAATTACATTGCTCATAAAATTCTGTTGGTGATTTAGTCTTCAAAACATGAGAGTATGTAGTCAATTCAACATCTGAATTATTTTTTTGTTTAACGAGTAGGAATAGAGGGCTTATCACCTTTTTGATGGTTTTGAGTTGCGTTAGAAGTACTCCCATCTTGGTTCTTTACAATAGTATCTCGATCCCAATCATAATGGCTAGACTCATCAACTGCAAGATCTCTACTAACAAACACCTTCTTACTACTAACATTGTACATTTTGTATCCTTTTGCAACTGTACTATAGCCTAATAGAACACTGAGTTCTGCCTTGCTATCTAATTGCATCTTTTAGTATCAGGAACATGTGCATTGCATACCGAACCAAATACCTTCAAGTGTCTTGCAAAGGCTTGATAACCTTTCATGCTTCAAATGGTGTTATGTCTTGGACTGCTCTAGTTGGTAATCTAAACAGACAACGGTACTGACTGCTTAAGCCCAAAAGTATTTAGGCATATTCTTTTCTGCCAACATGCATCTTGCCATCTCCATCAATGTTCTGTTCTTCCTCTCAGAGACCCCATTCTATTGTGGAGTGTAGCTAACAGTGAATTGTTGTTGGATACCCAAATCTTGACAAGACTTGCTAAACTGATACAAAGTATATTCAATTCCATTGCCGGATTTAATACACTTCAATTTAAAGCCACTCTCCCTTTCTACCATAGCTTTAAATTCTTTGAAACAGAATACACTTGATATTTAATACTAAGAAAGTAGACTCGTGTCATTCGAGTTAGATCATTCACAAAGAGAATTAATACATGTTTCCACTCAAAGAAGTCATCCTCGTTGGTCAACATAAATTTGTATGAACAACCTCTAGTTTTTCCTTAGCTCTCCAAAGACTTCCTTTAGGAAAGGATCGTCTATGCATTTTACCGAATTGACATGACTCACAAACATCTCTACACATTTCTACTTTGGGTACTTCAAGCACCATACTCTTTGATTGCATATACACCAGTGAGCTAAGATCATAATGACCGAACCTTGTGTGTCAAAGCCAAGTATCGCTCAATTCAACATTAAAAGAGCAAGTATCAATAATATCTCATGAAATTAGAAAGGAATTCTCAGTTATGCTAATTTTAGATTATTCACATCCTTTAGGATCATTAATGGCACATTGTTTGTCCTTAAGATTAAGGGAATAGTTTTTGTGAAGCAATTGAGCAACACTTGAAAATTTTTGAGTCAAATTTGGTACATAAAAAACATCATTAGTAATTTGCATACCTTCCTCGATAGGAAATTTTACTGACCCTCTACTGTGAACTTCCACCAATGCGCCATTTCCAAGCTATACATTGGTTCTATCAGATTTGTCCAAGGTAACAATCAAATTTTCATCAACAGCCATGTGCCTTATGCATGCTCTATCAACATACTATTTACATTGGTCAATATCTGGTGTATGCGAGGCCATGAAACTTCCTCCTCTGATTTTCCAACCAAGTGATCATCTTCGAAGTTCACTCGATGGGAAGACTGGCCATTTTTATTTTGGTTTTGCCTACAATAATTCTCAAGGTGACCATACTTATTACAATATCTACATTGAATTGGATACCTCTTGGAGTTCTGCCAACAATTCTTCTCTAAATGGTTTGTCTTCTTACAAATGTCACAAGGAGGAAATTTTTCCTTTTATCGACAAATCCCCTTGGTTTCCACCAGATTTTACCTCTCCAGATTTATCCAACCAGACTTTTCTGCTTTCCTTTTGATGCTTGAATTTATGCCTTGCTTGAAAGTCATCTTCTGATATCCCTTCACATAGTGACTCGTTGCTCTTGGACTTGCAATTTGGAGATTAGTTCGGCTATTGTAAGAGTAGTCAAGTCACATGACTCTTCAATAGCTGAGAGTTTTTATTCAAACTTGTCTGGAAGGCTGACCAAGATCTTCTCGATAACTTTTTAATCTGGAAAGGTTTCACCAAGTATTCTTATCTGGTTCACAATCTCCATCAGCTTTGAAGAGTATTCTTTCACACTATCTGAGTCTTTCATCTTCAAAATCTCAAACTGTCTCTTCACTCCCAAGTGTCTAACGGACTTTACTCTAATTCTTCCTTCAATCTCCTCCTTTTACTTATCCCAAGCCTCTTTGGTTGTTTCACAAGTCATAATCCTCGTAGACATCAGGTCCATTAGACTTGAATGTATGCAGGTGAGAGCTCGTAGAGATCTAGTCACCAACTCATCATACTTCTTAATTTCATTGAGAGTTGCATTAACTCTCAATGGATGGACGTCAGGTTCTCCAATCTCAACAACATCCATTAAGTTGAGAGCCTTTAGATAAGACTTCATTTTGATGGTCGATATGTGATAATTCTCTCCGGTAAAAGTTGGAGGACCTTTCGTTGGTGATTTTCAGGTGCCATGAATTTTTTTAAGTAAGAAAAATCAAGAAAGAACAGAAAGTAGATGAACAAAGAAAATTTGATGAAGATCCATTAGTAAATAGGCTCTGATATCATGTTACAACAAAAGGAAGAAGAACTTCATATCTACAAGGTGTAAATTGTAGGAAATAGCAGTTGTAAATTGCTACAAAAAATCTAAAAGCGAAGAAGAAGGGTTAAGTTTTCTAAAAGTTCAATTTTTCTCGCTAGATGTTTCATTAAATATGACCTATTTATAGATAAAGTATGAGAACTACAACCACATAATAAGCAAAATATCTCACACCAAACTATGTACATATGTGGCTGACTAACCACCACTCATTTTAAATCATGACTACATATCTTACTACAAAATATCTCCAACCTAGGAGTTTCTAGACAAAAACTCCTAGAAAAATCTTACTTTTGTAACATATCTACTACAAAATATCTGACCTAGTAGTTTCTAGTCAAATCTTACTTTTATAACATATCTACTACAAAATAATTCCAATTCAGAAGTTTCTACACAAATCTTATTTTTCTAACACCCAAGATAGAATATAATAGGCTTGAGGTTGTATGAATATTTAAAATGGTGAAACTTAATAGTATCCCAGATCTCAAGATATCAATAAAATATCCCATGTTTTGAAAACTACTCTTCTAGAATAATATGCTCCCCCATGAACTTGAGAATCCTTAAAAGTTTGAGTAGTGACAATTGGTTGAGAATCATGAACAACCTTTGTTTGGAGCTCATCTCTTATCTTCTTACTCGAAGTAGAAGTGGCACTGGGTTGTGAAGGAGAGTACTTGTAATTTTCTCACCTCAACCCTTTCATCAAATTAGAACTCCAAACATGAGTATATCATGAAACTATACTCGTCACTTCTTGCAACATGAATTCATACAATTTCTTTTTTGACCCACCCCATCCCCCCGCGTAAATAGTTGAATTAGCTTTCTTTTGAACAACCCACTCTAGATTAATTCATTTAGTATAGTCACCCCTTTCAAGTTTAAGCTATGTGTGGATTGTGATATATTTATTTGACTAATATATTTTTTTGTGAGGCATACCTATGTATAGAGATGAGTCATAGACCATCACAAGGTTAAAAAACAAACCTGGATGTTTAGCAGCTAACTTTATCAAAGAAATTTGAAGTGTCACCACATAATTTGAGGAATACAAGTGAAATTGCCTGATTGGGCAATGGGAAACCCCTGTCAAGTATTCAATTTGGCAAGCTGAGGAATCAATTGGAGTTGTATTCACATATATAGTCTTATGTTTTGAGTCTATTGTTTTTAATGTTTTTGAGTCCAAATGTATATTTACACATATAGTACTCATGAGTGGATAAATTTTAATTGTATACTTTGTGAATGCTTTGCTTGAGCGCCCTGATTGATGCTACTTTGTTGCCTCTTATTTTAAATATGCCGGTACTGATGCCCAAGATGATGCCATCCCTTGTGAGCCACAGGATCAGAGCTCTTTAAAAGAATAGCCTGTTAGGGGACTTTTTACTTATTTTCTTCCCGTTCTTCTATTTTTATAGAATTGAGTACACTGCTAGATGAATTTTTGTGGGGTCGAGGCACATGTGTATTCCTGTTTTTAGATTGTATTTTTTATTTAAGTTGTATTTTAAGATATTTTGGTTTTCTTTATGATATTTTGTTCTTATGATTTCAATTTATTCTTTATCCATTGATCCATGAATTTCAGAGTTATGAAATGATTGAGAATGCTTGTATTTTCATTGTTTATATTCGAGGATCGATTTTATCCAATATCAGTGTCTTGGATAGTGTTCATGATGAGAAATGTATTTTGTGTTGGTGATTCAAGAGAAAATCATTGTTACTTCACTTTTTAATGATCTTTTTTATTCTTGTATTGACTAGTTGCGTTGTGATGTGATCCAGCATGAACATTGCGTGTAAGCTTATTAATTTTGTAGAATTATGTTAAATGATTGTGTTGAAGTGTCACGTGTGGTGAGATCTTATTTGAAAAAATGCTTGTGGATTCCTAGAATTTGTCTTGTTCGTCTAATTGTTAAACCTTAGGTGAAAGCAACAAATGATCTTCGACAGAAATTTTGAGTGACAACCCAAAAACTTCATACCGTTTGTGAAAGATAGTAATGATATATGCAATGATTTACTTGAATAGTAAACTTAGGTCAAAATCCTAAGTTGGGGGTGTTCAAAGGAATGAGGAAAGAAAGCCAACTGAAAGAAAAGAAAAAGTGAGACTCAACCTTGAAGTTTGTAGAAAAAAGAAGAAATCTCTCTTTATAAAAAAAGAGTAACGTTTACACATAGCAAACGAAAATCATATTTGCATGTTATAGCTATAGTTTGCATAATTGTGCTCCATAGCAAGCATAAATATGTGTATTCCGCTATACATATACAAAAAAAGAAGATGTACAATTCGCTATACATATATAAAGAAACCAGTTGTATAATTCACTATACATATAAAAAAGAAAGCAGTTGTATACAAAAGATGAGTATAATTTGTGTAAGTATAAAATGAGAAACACAGAAAGACAAAAGAAAACTAGGAAGGGTAATATTTGTATTGTATAATTATAAGTGTATAGGCCGAAGATATATGTATTTGCATGTGTATATACAATTTTCCCTCGCTTTATACAAATAGAAACATAATTTATACATTTTGTTTCTATTTGTATAAGCGAGAGAGGCGAGAGATATCTAGGAGAGTGGCGAGCGAGATCTAGGAGAGAGGAGAGAGGGGAATGAAAATACATGTATATATACAATTTCCTATTACTCCATATAAACAAATGCATAAAAGGCATTTGTTTTTGGTATAAAAGCGAGAGATTCAAGTGAGTCTGCCACCAAATGAGAGTGGCGAGCGAGATTCCACTAGGGAGAGAGGCGAAAATATCAATAGTTTTCTTTAGTGTACAATTAAATCAAAGTATATTTATAACATTTAAATATTGATTAATTGTTTGTTATTATATACAATTTCCCCTATAAAAAAATAAAAACAAGTGAGCAAAAGCATGAAAATGAAAGGAAAAAGAAGAATGAAATGAAATAAAAGGTGGTTTAAACAAAGTGAAGGAAAAAAAACAAGAACATAGTCTCTAAGTGAAACGAAGGAAAGAACCTGAGAAGAGATGAAGATGAATACAACAATGCTTTGAAAAGGTGAAGTGAAGTTACTGAGTCAATTTGACCATACATTTACCCTTATCCCTTTACACGCTTAAAAATACCCTTGGGATCTTGTTTATACTAGATAGCGTGATTATTAAGAAAATATGAGCAAACCTATGTGATGAAGCTTACATGTATTTCTCTTTCGGAGAGTGAGAGTTGCATTGATTCCTAACTTCTTCATTGATGTGCTTTGTGAGAGCATGGAACCGTTTTGTTATGAGTGCACTTGAATACTTCTGTTGAAACATGATTATGCATTATAGAAAAGTATAAGAGAGTTTGAGCTTGTTTGATAGTGGTCAATAATCATTTAAAGCTTCTTGAGCATAATTGAGATATTGCATATACTTGGTAGTATTCTTTTGATGACACTTGCATGTTAAATCACATTTAGAACTATTGTAGACACCCTTGTTCAACTAATTGTGTTCTTGATTTACTTGAGGGCAAACAAAAGTTTAAGTTGAGTGTTGATGAGTGGTATATTTTCACTCATTTGAAATATTTTTAATTTATCAATTAGTGTCCTCAATACCTATTTATGTTCTATTCTGATGATATTCTGATGTTTTTTCAGTTATGAATTCTAAAAGACAAGGTAAGGATCAATCTATGAAAATAAAAAGACCAAAAACCTTGAATGGAGTATAGACTTCCGGCTGGTAGTCGCCTAACTAAAAGGGTGGATCGTCCATTAGGTTAGACCTCGCCCAAAGTGATAGTGAGCGCGTTTGAAAATATTCAAGATAGGTCAGAAAACTAAAGTGAAAACGGCGATTTGGTGAAGCCATTGGGTGAACTAGAAATTCCAGCACCGAAGGTGACAAACTCTTGAGTTAAAATGAAGGCTGAATGGGAGAATAAGGTGATAAACGATTATTCTCCAAATAGAAAAGGTTGACTCAATTAAATTTGCCAACTATGGTTCAAGCTCTTGAAGCATAAAGCAAATGAAGGGTGAGCTGAAGAGGAAACAATGATCCGTCGAATCATAGAAGCAAGCTCGATTAATGTCACCGATCAGGTCGCACATGAAGTTAAAAAAAATGGAAAAACTATAATTAAAAAAAACAAATGAGAGAGAGAAAATGTACTGTAAAATATTTCCATAATTCGTTATTATTCTACTACACCTTTTACCTAATTTTGAGATATTGAGAAATAGACTCTTTCTACTTAGTTTTGGGATTTTCCAAACACTCTTGTAAGTGACAATTGATGGTTAAAAATTGAAGTGGTGTTGAAGATTATTGCTTATCATCAATACATCAATGGCTGATAATAATTCGTATAGTTTCATTCATTTTTGTGATGTTTGGTTAAAACCTCAAATTTATGGTGTGATTATGGGGTTGTGTGTTGATTTAATTTAGTAATTTTGTGTCTTGCTTTGGTTAACTGTTGCACATTCATGGATTTGAGCTATTTAGCAAGGGGTTAATTTATGGGTTAAGGTTGCAAATTGAATCTTAGTCTAGATCTTCAATTGATGCTTGAAAGAGATTAATTTAAGTGGATAATAATTTGATAACCGCAATTTAGGATGATTGTTGTAGTTCTCTAGAAAGAAAAATTATGGTTCAATCTAATTATCAAATCTTCTCGATAGAGAGATTTTAGTAAGGTATTGGGTTGATTTGTGATTCACATAGATGAGACCGAAAAGAGATTCTATGATATGATGCTTTGATATTGCAAAAAGATTAGTGTCGTTGAAGATTACCTAGCCTATCACTAATTGTCTAGCATTATTGAGAAAACATTTGTACTCCTATTTGACATCGATATCAATCCTTTCACGCCTAGATCATCTCTTACTTGTTTGAATCTCTGATTTAATTAAATTGTGATAATTTTTACCAAAATCTTTTAGTAAATTTGGTGGAATCAACAACTCATTTGTCCTAATTTGTACAATCGATTTGTTTACATTCTTAATTTCCTAGTTGAATTCTTATCATTAAATAACTCCTTGTGGACAGACTCTTTGTTGGGTATTTTAATTGTTGACGACTGCTTATTCTTTTAATTATTTTTAAAGTATTTTGAGCGTTATCAACATGACATTCCACATGGATAAAATATTTCACCTTAAAAAAAATTAGACAAACTATTAGTATTAGTTAAAGATTAAAGTATCACTTTTCACAACAACGGATTTCATTTTTAAAAAAAATAAAATTTAACTCCTTCCCGAAAAAAATTATATATTGTTCTTATTTTTTTAAAAATCTACCCTACCCCATCTAACGCTCGCTCTCAGTTTTTTTAATATAAATTTTTCTTGTTTTGTGCTAGGTATATATATACAAATGTTTTTAGGAAAATATTTTTTTTCTACTTGTGTATTGAATATTACCATAAATTAGAATTTCATTTTAAAATTAATCTTGCGACGAGTAGAAAATACTTTCCTACAAACACATGTATATATCTAATACAATATCAGAAAAATGAAAGAAAAATGGAAGCGGAGGGTTAAATGGGGCGGGATAAGAATTATATATATATATATATATATATATATATATATATATATATTTTCTTTCTGAAGAAGGGGAATGAAATAAGAACTCTTTTTATAAAAAATTATAAAGAAACAAAAAAAATTACTGAAATACATGTCTTATGTTTCCATTTCCAATATCTCCTTCTATTTCTAAAAACCTCTAAAATCCCTTATTTATTTAATGTATTTGAGCTACATATTATGTATTCAGTGTATATAATGTATCTGAGCTAGTTTTTAATATATTTGAGCTACATATTATGTATCTCTTTTATGTTATAATGTATCCAAAATAGTCTTTAATGTATGTGAGCTACATATTATGTATCCGGTTTGTGTTGCTTTTTAGTTTTTAAGGGATTAATGTAATTACAAACTAAAGAGGAATAAATTATAATTTCACTATGTAATTCCTAGAATTTATCCAAAAAAAAAAAGATTAGGGGAATCAGGGCTCGATTGGTGGAGGTGGAGTGGGATAAGGAAAATGTTATAACTTTATTGTTAAAACAATTAATATCTTTTTGATACATTGATACTTTAAACTTTAATCTTTAACTTCTAACTTATACTTTTAATTTCTATCAAGGTGAAATTTTTATCCATGTGGAGTGTCATATGACAATTTTTTTAAAATAAAAGGTGTTTTTCTCGAACTAATGACTAATAGTTTAAGTATAAAACTCACACTTCCAATAGTTTAAACTTGAAACTAAAAAAAAATAGAAAACCTTTTAAATGTTTTTTTAACATTTCATTCAAAATGTAATACAGCTAAAGAATAGATCGAATTTTAGTTCACACAAATCCAGATGCAACTTGCATGTAAAAATGAAGATAACAGACTTGGAAACCTCGAAGGAACCACATTTATCTTTGGTTGTTGATTAGAAAGTAGTCGACCCATTCCCTCCATTCACGTTTTTTTCCTATTTGGAATGCTCACTAGTAACAAGCAATTCCATTTTTTTCAAACTAATCAATATCCATCACATCTCAGTGTAATACAAGAATCGGAACACGATTCTCCATCTACATTCTTCAAACAGCATTAATGTGAGATTTGTAATCCATTATTTGGAAGAGAGCACAAGAAAAACATGGATATCATAATCAACACGCTAGGTGTTAACAAAACTTGTCTACATCATCTCATTTAAATTGCTATTGTGATTAATTTTACAAGAGCACTAACCTGTAACTACTGGAAAAAAACATTCCTAACTACAATGTGGCGTCTATTTAAAGAACTAGACTACAATAATTTAATGTTAGCCAAGCGTTTCTTGAAGCTAGCATGCATTCTACAACAAACCTAAAATCATTCTGGTACACCCAACACCAGCGAAGATCTAGTACACATCGGCCTCCTCCATTATGCCTGTTATTTTAGGTGGCTGTGGCTCAATCCCCAGCTCTTTTATACTACTCACTTCCCAACGATAGTCCTTGCTACTCCCGATCCATGTCCTGCCCATGCATGAAATGCCGTTCCTCTGCAACAGTACAAAGACATGGTGAATACCAGGTAAGAAGGAAGGTGAACTAATGTAAAGCCCAATGGGCCCTTGAAGTTTATAACAGTGCAGCAGCACAAACAGAACAAAATATACCAGATGTTATGATATAAATGCAGTGTCACTGTTTTTTTTTTTTGGTAACCAGAGCAGTACAATTATTATTTGCTCCCCATCAAACCAATGTACTTCTAAGAATGTCATTGAGGATATACTTTAATTAAAATGTAATTTATATTTTGAATACGAAAAGCAACATATATAATATCACAAACTCAAATTCAATAGTACAAGTATAGGGCATTTCAGTTTGATTTCATAGGTGTGCAGAAACAACACTGGAGATCACATGCTTCAATGAGAAATGCACTGACAACAGTACTGATGGTGGAACACATTCTATATGGTATACTCCTTCCCATCCCCGCCCAAGGAGAAAAGGAGAAACCTCCTTCATTTTATACTCACTTCCACAAAATCTCCCTCTTTGGGACAAAATATCCATTCATGATTCACCAAAAAAAATTTCGATAGTTGAAGCTGTAAACTATCTGATCAGAACATGTCAATTTGAAGTGTACAAGACAAGGTACTTTAGTATGCTAGGTGATTCTAACAGTTAAATTCAGTTCGTTTTCTCTTTTATTTTTTGGAAAGACAAAGCATAGGAACTTTTTTTAAAAAAAGAGCATGAAAAGAAGTCGGACAAAGTCAGATTGATCACTTGTTTCCAGTCCTCATTTTTACAGGAACACCCAAAAATCTTTCCAGACATTTTCCCATTAGAAACCTAATTTCAAGGGGAAAGATCAAAAATACCCCTCTACTTTCTTTTATTAGCTAAGTTTGTCCCTCATTATACTATTGGGCCAAATATGCCCCTATTACTACCGAAGTATTCAAAAATATTCCTCTTTCTAATGGTTGTCCACGTGGCCTAACATTTGCGTGATGTAGACACCACGTGACATGTCACTAAGCCGCCAGTTTTTTTATTCATTTTCGTTTTATCCTTTTTCTTTTTTTTTTTTCGTTTCTCTTTCTTACTTTTCTTTTTCACAATCTTATTGTCTTCCTCATTTTTATAATGGCATCTTCCGCAAACTCACCCTGAAAATTCACCAGAAAAAAGATATGGAGTAATTTTGACAGACAAAGAGAAGCTGAAATAAAAGGTTAAATTTTTGGGAAAATCCAAAATTTATGTTCAACTTGGCTATTGGTCTTCCACTCTTACTTCCGTGTGAATGCATCTTGACAGATCTGACAAAGGTGGGATTTTGTATACTTACAATTTGTGTTTTCTTTTGTAAATTTCTTCTTCTTTTTCTACATATTGTAGATTCTTAAGAAAAATGAAGCTCTTTTTTGAAGGGAGGTTTGATTATTCTGTTATTTGGAATTTATGGCAGCTGAAAGAAACGCTGGCATTCAATTTGAAGCTAGTTTCAGTTTTAATTGAACTGATGAGAATTGATTAAGGAAAGATCTTGATAAATTCTCTCTCTTCTGAATAATCTTAATTGTTGTTAGATACATGGACCATTTTACCTAGTTCATGTAATAATGCTTTTCTTTTCTTTTTAATGAATAAGTATAACAAAGACGGTGAGCTCATCGCAGAGGTCACGAGCAGAGAGGTCCCTGACGGATTCATAATCAGATATTAATGGCACCTCCACACACCTTTGTCACTGTCTTATTTTTCTTCCTTTTCAAGTGAAGTATTGGGTAAGTTTGGGAAGATGTCATTAAGGAATAGCAACAAGAAAATGATAGATGCCATTCGAAAAAGAGGAAAAGGAAAAAAAAGTTGGTGAAATGAAAAGTAAGAAAAAGAAAAGAAAATGAATGTCCACCTCAACCAAATGTCAGGCCATGTGGACAACCATTAAAAAGAGGGGTACTTTTGCATACTTTGATAGCGACAGGGGCATATTTGGCCCTATAGTATAACTAGGAACAAAAGTTAGCTAACAAACGGAAGTAGAGAGGCCTTTTTTACCCCTTTTCCTAGTTTCAACTATAGACAATTTAAAAGGAATACCCCAAATAACTGTGTCAAGCTCAATATGGGCTCCTATTAACTTTCCCTTCAAACCACCTAGATGAATTCCACCGGATATCGGCCACCTCCCTCCAGCAACAGGTATGTAGCAGGTAATTTGTCCACCAAGATTGGAAATGGAAAGAAATTATCTAGTGTTTAATCTCTAATGGGAATTGAACACAAGACCTCATGGTGCTCAACCCATTTCATTGACCACTACGCCACACCCTAGGGTGGTAGGTCATACTTCATTATTAGTTGTTTCTATACTTTTACAACACAGGTTCAAGGCTATGTTGCTCAGACTCTCAAAATTGTCAATGGTGTGTGGCAAAATCTCCAAAAGTAGTGTATATTTGGAGAAACCAACACGGGGGCGCAACTGAGGTTCAGAGCGCAACATCACAAAAAAAGCAATGAGACAAAAAATGAGGACTCCATAGTTGGAAAAGTTCATAGGGAAGTCCTCAAATCCAAACAAATTTATGACAATGCCTATAATGAGAAAGAAATGAAAAATCACTTTCCACAAAATCATACCACTTTCACCATCAGAATACTCTCCAAGCTTTGAAATGGCATCGAGAAGTGCCTGCTCATGCTCCTGCAGAAGAAGAAAAGTCAGTATCCTTGTGCAGTAAATTTGAGAGTATGAACAGCTACTGGAAAGTTCAGTGTCAATAACCTTCAGCACTTTCGTTGCCTTCTCTACCATCTGAGGATCTGGATGGCCAGAGCTAAAGATCCTCTCCACCTAACCACATTAACCAGTCAATAAATCAATGTACTAAGTGAAATGTGAGGCAGACAACAAATGCAGTGCTCACCTCTCTGATCAATGTACCAGTATGAAGTAACTTAATATCATCAGGTCCCTTCTTCCCTAGGCCATTCTGTGATGGTGGAAAATCTTTTCTAGAGTGAGCTTTAGTCAAGCCCCGACCTCTCCCTGCACCAGGAGCACTATCACGTCCAGCAGGTCTAGTCATGGCACGACCTGGTCCACCATAATTTCCATGATGAGAAATTCCAGGGTCTTCACCCTCCCACTGGATATCCTCGGGAGAAATCTGTCAGTGTAGGCAATACAGGTCAAAACCTTGAAGAAGCACTCCAAAAACAACTGAAAGAAATGTTGGAACACAAAATTGATTACCATATTTCATACTGTCTTGTTTCCTCTTTGATATACATTACCATACACACATTATGAAGAATTAATGACAGGTGAATGAGGAGCTACACTAAACAGGAGAACTTTAGATTGTTCATATTCTAGAATATCAGGAATGTAACAGACATACATCTTGAAGCCTCTTCAAAATGCTGCAGATGAATATCATGCAATACCAGTCCAAGAAATAGGATATGTCCATTCATTTGGAATGG
Source organism: Solanum pennellii (assembly GCF_001406875.1). NCBI lineage: Eukaryota > Viridiplantae > Streptophyta > Magnoliopsida > Solanales > Solanaceae > Solanum > Solanum pennellii. Next base: position 35,622,751 of record NC_028646.1, read on the forward strand.
CTACCCACTGAACAAGTTAGTATGCCAATACCAGAATCAGAAGTTACCTTATGTGATTAATGCAAGTAGAATAATCATTTACAGAAGAATAAATAGAGTTTTAGTATGTCAATACCAGAATCAGAAATTTCTGTACGTAATTAATGCAAGTAGAATAATCATTTGCCGAAGAATAACTAGTGTTTTAGCATGTCAATACCAGGAATCAGAAGTCTCTTTACGTGATTAATGCAAGTAGAATAATCCTATATTGAAGAATAACTAGTGCCTGAAGCATTTAGGGGTCTTTTGGTAGAGTGCATTTGACAAAAATAATGTATGCATTTTATGTATTACTAGTACCTTGTTTGGTACACTTTGTCAACCTATGTACGACTAATGCATGGTATTAAGGTTATGAATAACTAATCATGAAATTCCATGATATTAGTAATTCAAAGGGTTTCAATGTATGTATTAGCATGGTTAAACATATAATTGCCCCTCAAAGCCTTTTCCGCATCATTTCCACCATACTTGTGAAGGGTACTTTTGTAACCATATAATTCTTTTAGAAATTATGCAATGCATGTTATGTTTACTACACCAAACCAAACACTTCATAAGAAATAATATCAGCATAACTGAAGCATGCATAACTAATACCATTGATACACTACACTCAGCATTATTCTTATACACCATACCATATGACCCCTTATATAGCTTATTAACAATGGTAGAAGTGATACTACTTATCATACTCCAGAGAATTCACTGCAACTTTTTCTTTGATAAAGTAGGAAACTTCATTAGAAAAAAAGCATCAAGCAGATTCTAGAAGTTCCAATAAATGTGAATTAGCTCCTACACAGACAAAAGAATATGCTAAGATGAGGTAGCTAACAAAGTTTCAAGAAAATAAAAATTCATCAGTTCAATTTACAGTAGTTAATTAATCCAGTTTAAGTTTATTAACAATGGTTTTAAGTGATACTAGTTTTCATAGATTACTAACAATGGTTGAAGTGATACTACTTATCATACTCCAGAAAGCTCACTGCAAGTAATCCAACTACAGTTTTCAAATCATTTCAATAAGCATCGAGGTTAACTAAACTCTATTGCCACAAAGTGACCTGTATTCCAACAACCAAAGCTCAAAGTAGTCATGACTACATTCTCTACATAACATTCAACTGCTGATGAAAGAAATCCTGCTACAACTTAGAAAAAAGGTACCAATAAAAAATTGAAAATGATAATCTGAAGGCCTAAGAACCACCCTCCACCACAAAAGAGATGAAAAAAGGTAAGTGAGTTTTGGTAAAACTGATCCAAGATACTATAAGCTTTTTGTCATTATGGCCAATGTATTGAGCCCCTGGAATACAAGAATGTACGTTATCCAAAACAAACTTCCCAAAAAAAACTATATGCAAGAAAACTTTTGTCCTCCCTGGGAAAAAAAACATAAACTAGCTCCAATAAACTCGGAAAAAGATGTCATTCAATGCTCCAACCAAAGGCTTTACGAGGAAGAAAAAGTAAGACTATCATATAAAATGATACACTTAAAACCTTTTTTTTTGAAAAGGTTACGACTCACTTAAATCATATTTATGTAAGCTAAAATGTCAATCTCATTATGATGAACACAGTCAAAAGACATGAATACAAACTCAAAAATATATGGGGATGAGAGAAAAGGAAACTCAACAAAATCACTACTTGGTGATGAGAAAATTAAGAATGTGTACAACCAAACAATCTTGACATCTGCCATCCAAAGAGAACTGTGCTAGAGAAAATGTCAGAACTCTAACACTATTCATAGTTCTTTTTGAAACTGGGACTTTTAACACTTATAGATAATACTGGTGATAACAACAATAGCTGTTCTTGGTATCACTAGTTACCTTTACTACAACTTTAAAGCTGACGCTTATACAGGGTTCTGCCAATTCATATTCCAGAAAATGGAAGTACAAATCAGCCTTGCAGACTTAATTATATTTGGAAAGACATGCAACGAAATATGGTTTTTACCATGAAACTAGGTATTACAACATCATACCCAGTGTAATTCCATAGGTGGGGTTTGGAGGGTAGGATGTCCGCAAACCTTAACCCTACCTTTGTGGGATAGAGAGGTTGTTTCCGATAGACCCTCCACTCACCATGAGTTAGTTACCACTAATTTACAGGTCAACAACAACATACCCAATAAAATCCAACAAAGTGGGGTCTAGGGAGGGTAGACTGTAGAGTGTACGCAAACCTTAGACTGTAGAGTGTACGCAAACCTTACCTCTACCTCTTGGAGATAGCGAGGTTGTTTCCAAGAGAACCTTGGCGCTAACAATAATTAACAAGTAATAGGTTAAAATCAGTACATATATAGTTGCCCATCAAAATATGAGGTACTATCTTATTAAGGGGAAATCAAGTAAAGTCAACTCATCTAGGTTTATTGCCCTTCCCTACCCTTTTTTTAAAAGAAGGGGTCTGTTTAATTATTAAGAATACTATTTTTTGACAGTTAATTATTAAGAATACTATTTCAAGCTTACTTTCTGAATATCCCTTGCTATTTCGAATTGGTTGTTTGGAAGAGCAAACTTGCCCATGAAAAGTTCAAGACATTCTTAACCACATTACATGCCAATGAAATACATATCATACAATATTCCAAGTGGTATAGAATAGCAATGTTGCTCGGTGCCACCAACTTCATAAATCAATACAAAAAATAATTTTCCAATAGGACAAGCCAAAAAGCCATTAAAATGTTCTATTGCACGAGAAAATAGCATCTAATTACCTCAGCAAGGTTGACCCATTCCCACGTCTCATTTGCAGTACCCATATCATAAACAAGAGCATGTCTACCCTGAAAATTCACAAGAAGATTTCAGCATTCAATCGTGGAGGGGAAAAAAAGACTAAATGTTCAAAGTAGAAAAGATCAGGTGTACCTCAACTCGATTAAAATCAGTTATGAGTGCTTCATAAAAATTATTGTCATCAGGCCATCTAGTTTTCACTTTCCTTCCAATCAATGGATCAAATGATGCTGCTTCAGCGGGTTCAGAAACCCGATTACCAAATTGGGCTCTTCCAGAAGGACCAGGAGTAGGGTACTGCATCTTCATCGAAGACGCACCAGACATCATCTGGCCCTATGAAGACACACATAGCAGGAAAACATCAGAATTATAGATTGAGTGGTATAGTATGCAAGCTTCCAAGGTTCTTAGCACATCTGACTTACAGATTTATGCTTTTTACCCTTTGGCCCCACCATAGGTCCTCTCTTGGCTGCAGATGAAGATGGCTGGTTTGCAGCAGTCACTGGAGGTGGATGAAAAGTAGGAGATGGTCCAGCAAAGGATTGAGAAGGTAAAGACTGGGCTATCTTCTGTTTTTTCCGTGATGCTGACACGGAAGGGCTGGGTGTTGGATCATGAACAGATTGACCAGCACCAAGCATACTAGGTTGATGCCCACCAGATTGCCTCCAGTCCCTGAAAGGAAGCAATGGTGTAACATTAGTCTCAGAGCTTGAGAAACACCGAAATATGCAAAAAATTAAAAATAAATTCAAGAGGGTAATGTGAGGAGTAGCTGTAGAAACAGAACCTTATTCTTCTGATGACATCATCATTATTAACTCTAGCAAGAAGTTCTCTATGTTCTTCATTGGACAACCGTAACTCCTTCCTTAACTCAGTTATCAAGCTTTCTTTCTCCTAAAGAAATTATATTAATGGAGCAGTCATTTAAACCAGATCAAAATAGTACAACACCAGATTCACGAGTATACTAACAAAAATATTACCCATGAAATGGCATCAGCTTGAGCTTTAAAAGCTCTTAGAACTGAAATGTATGCTTCTTGCTCAAGTTGGTGAATTTGGGCCTCCATGTCTGTTTCACCGTACATCCTCTGGTAGGGGACAGAACCAATGACAGCAGATCTTCCATTTCCAGTAATGCGTCCGCTACCTCTTGGAATCCTATTTTGATGTGATGGAGGAAGATCATCATCAGTTCCTGCAGAATATTGGGAGTTTTTCAGATCTAGAATGCTAGTAACCCATTGCATTATACAGAATTAATTAAAAACACAATACAAAATAATTAAACACATCTATATTAGCACCATACTATTAGAAAGATAGGAAAACTACCTTGCCAACACAGAAAATTATCAAACTGTCACCTCATCCGGCAGGGACCAAGACGAGAATGGACAACAACTACATTAACCAAAACAGATCCTCACAATTCCACTCTTGATATGGACATAAGTATCACATTCTGTGCAATATATATTGACAGTAAAGCTAAACTGCATTAGAGGACCAACAATAACAATCATACAACAATTCCAGGTCAGTTAGGCGGTCTATATGAATTCTATATAGCCCCATTTGAACCCATTCATTTCAATAAAAGATAATATCTTAAACCTAATATAAGCATACCAACATGCCTAAGCCTAAATCAAATTATTTGGAATCAACTATATCATAGAGTATATTTGTTCCCTAAGCTCACATTTGTTTCTAAAGATAGTATGTCATTTTGAGACAAATTCCTTCCATGTGATTTAAGTTTATCTGGTCCCCTTAAGCCTTCCACCATCATGGTTTAAGAGAACTCAAGAGTTCAGAGATTTACTTAACACATGGCCATACCATCTCAGGCAAGCTTCATTAATCTTATACCACTTCTAAAGTTTACAAAGATTTCAAATTTTTATATATTCTCGATCACGAGCATTCAAGTTGCATACACATCCATAATGAAAATTCAGGTACCCTCTCTGTTCACATTTTTCCTTCAAACAAAGTAAATGCCTTAAATCAAGAAGAAGAAAAAAATAAAGGAGATGGATTAGGTTCAATGTTTCTATTTTAAGCTCATAATTTCATAGAACAAATTAATTCTTGCAAGAAAATCAATCTAAATTTCTCTATAGCAAATAATGATGGAAGAGGGAATGAACATATCGCAAAGAATTCCTTATATGCCAGAACTAGACGGATTGAATACAACTAATAAAAAATTCCAAGTCCAAAAACCTAGTTGTAATAACAAGAGAGATACAATTGGAATGTTTCACGTGAACAACAATGTACATCCTAGTTCCACAAGCCCTAACCCAAAACCACACTGAACAACCCTAATTGAACATCAAGTTGCAGAAAACAAAACAAAAAAAATCATATTTTTTGTGAATGCAGAAACTCACCACTGCTATCGTAGGGCTCGTAGTCCATAGCCAGCTCTTAATCTGTAACTTGAAGAACCGAATAGAATAGAGCGAAACCAAGAATATATGAAATCAAATTGAACTCAAAACCAAACAGAAAACGAAAGAACCACAGCAGCGGCGACTGCTGCAGCGGCGGCGTGTGGATTGCAAGATTAAGGGTTAGGGTTTTACAAGTTCGCAAATCAATTGGGGGCAAATGTGAGGTGGAAGAAGGGAGAGTATGAGTTTGAGAAGGCGGATGTGAAACGGGTTTTTAATATTTAGTTTAATATTAGGATTTGAAATCCGCCTCCTTTGATCTTTTGCCGTTTTCTTCTTTTTTTCTCTTTCCCGTTTTGATCTTTTCTTGTTCAATTCAATTCACTTTTTGCCCACCAAATAAATGTTTTTTTGTTCACGAAGCACGTGTTATTTTTGGCGTTGGACAATCTTCACGAGGGTTTCACCTAGGTTCAAAAAACTTATTTCATTTTTAGGATCGGTTTGGCCATAGATTTCTCAAGTAAAATTTGAAAAAAAATTTGACAGATAATATATCTTTATATAATTTGTTATTTTTGACAAATATTTTATGTATATAATCCAAATTCCCAAATATTAGATTTTCTGATAGTTGGGCAAAATCTCATTATTTGAGATATTTTAAAAATCTAAATTTTATACCAAATTTTTATCTTTTATATAAATATCCTCTATAGCAGTTGTTTGCACTCCATTACATAATTTTTTTTACGTGTACATCAAATTAGTGATGAAATATTCAATGAATACGAAAAAGATGATATGGTTGTTGATAATAATAATGAACAATCGGCTCGAGGTAACAAAATAATGTGTTTTGTCCACTTCATGTAGCATAGAAAGATGTTTGTTGCACTCACTCTAAACTACAACATTGTTGCAATGTTATGGACACTGCTTGTTATTTGTTGTGGCGAAGATCCAATTGACTTGTAATACAAACTTATGATAAGTTTTAATAGTTTTTAGAACTTACGGGTATAGTCATATTTTTTTCTAAAAAAGTAAAATATGTTTTCTAAATTCTATGACTAAACACATTGTGAAATTTCACCCAAATTTTCACTCAATGCCAAAAATATTTGAAAATTTATGAGTTAACGCCACCTTAATATTGGATTATTGGATAAATTGATAATTTATTAAAATTTTAGTAATTAACTATTTTGTTTGTACATAAAATAGTAATATGAATGTAGGTACCTTATTAGCCCTTTGGCCTTTACCCTTTCACATTTCACGTTGAATTCTCGTTCACAACTTCATATTATACGAAACACCAAAAACCAACATAAGAATCATGTTAATGTTAATTTATCTCTGTCTTACGCTCGTATAGTTCTTTTTATTTTATTCATTACTATTTCTATTGTATGAACATTTGCAAAGTTAGTGCAATCATTTAAAATTTATTAAATATAAATTTATAATATGATTCAAATTATATTAAATTCATCAATATATTAAACTAAATAAATATTATAAAATTAATATAATTGAGTTAATTATTGAAATCCAATAGATATGAAGTTAATTGAAATCCATTCCATAAAGTCCATATGTCGTGTCACTTAAATATGATTGGTCAAAGGGAATCATGTTCTTATCACCAACTCCTCTATTTTAAAACTATAAATATGGGTTCTCATAATTTAGAAAAGAGATTGAAAATTCTAAAGAAGAAGCTAGAGTAAGTTCGTAATACAAAGGCCATAAATTTCTCTATAAGTTGCAAGTTTTGAGAATTCAAGCATTCAAGTTTTGTTCAAGAACAATCGGGATCAAGGTCATCTGATTCAAGAACAAGCTCGAAACTCTTGAATTGAAGTTAAAGTCAATATCAAGATAAAGTTCAAGTTCATCAAAGATTCAAGAACACATTTTAAAGCCCTTGAGTCCTAGATCAAATTCAACACAAATAAAAAACTCGTGACTAAACAAAAACCTCTCTTTAGAAATACGCTCTCAACTTTCCTTCAGCAAAATAGCCTAACGGCTAGTTCCAAGCTGGTATACCTGGCGCGTGAGTCGCCGGAGGTCAGCCTCCAACCACCAAACCAGCCCCATCTGGGGCGCTCTGCTCAGACGATCACACCCCTACAAAACACGCCCCTTGAAACCACCTCCAACTCTGGGAAATCGAGATTGAATAAACAGATGAACCACTCTTCTTCAGACGGCGACAGCTGGGCAACGCGACACAAGCTCTTTTGAGCAAATCAGGTTAAATCAGCAGGCAATGAGCTCACGGGAGGAAACTACAGCTTACAAGCAACAACATAATCAAAAACCCACTAATTCCACTGTGCAAGCTGGGAGAAATCGAGCTGAATTTCTGAGCAAATTACTGCCAGACAACAAATCAGTGTCGCGGACCATTTCCCAGATGTTTCGAGGGGACGCACATACTGGGTTCACTCGAATGGAGATGAGCTGCATCTTACAGAAATCTCAACTCACATCGACGTTCCGACAACTAGAAATGGAAACTCCGATCAGCTGCGAGCTGGAGGAACCGTCGATTGCAATAGTGATGGTGTGTCGCAAGGTGAAAATGTTCTTCACGTAACAGTTTCAGCTGAAATGGAGGACCAAATCGCAGGTGAAGACATTTCGAACCACTGTGAATTGTAGATTTCCATCGTAGCTGGCACAGGCGAAGAAGGAGCTAAGATAGGAGAGGATCATAATCCCACTAATGCCTCTGACTGTAATAAACTCCAGTTTCAACTCAATCAACAGCGTAGTATATTTGAACATAATGTTAAAATTCAGTCCAAAGCAAATGTTCAATCCTAGAGTGCCAACAAAGATGGAGGAACTCAGGAGGATGAGGTGATTGAAGTAGAAAGTTGGTCTCATTTTACGTTTGGTGTTAGACCAGCAGCAACAGCAAAACTCGAAAATTCACAGCAACATCAGCAAAGGGATTTAGCTAAGGATGTAGTTGGAACGAGTGGCAGCATAGCACAAGGTAAGTCTCCTAAACCAAACTCTAATCCTATAGTGAGTAAAGCTAATTCTGAGAAGGAACAAGAGTTTGGTAAAGATAATGAACAACAGATACATGGTCACTTCAGGGGACGGGAAGAGGGTAATGATCAGTACCACAAAAATTTTCCTAAATTTCAAGCAATTTTGATAGGATTGGTAAGACGGGTAATCATCCTCAATATACCCCTCACGTATGGCAGCCCAATATTAGCATCAAGCCTAATGAAAATCAGAAAAACAAACAGGAGGGACATTCTTTCCCCCCACCCTACACTGTGGTGCAAACTTTGGCGTCGAGATTGAGGAAAATTCACGAAAAATAGGAAACCCCGATCACCTTGGTCCCTCCCATTCAGATCACTAAACAGGGACGTCTGGCAGTAATTTTTGACATGAATGGCTATGTGAATGTCTTGACCTACGACTGCAAATATACGCTGGTGGGAAAATTCACCTCTGTCATGCCCAAAATGGAACTTATCAGGAAAAGTTTTATATCACAAACTCAACTCAGTGGTTGTGTTAACATAGCACATTACAATCATAAACATGTGTTCATTGATCTCCAGAATGAATTGGATTTTAATACAGTTTAGACACAACACAGGATGAATATTGAGGGAAAGGATATGAGGCTCCAAAAATGGACTCCGCCGGAGGAAGAAATACCATTAGTGCCTGTCTGGGTATTACTTTCTGACCTGCCGTGGCATTGCTTTAAAAAGCCTTTTATTACCCCTTTACTAGAATGTGTGGGTAAGATTATGTACCTGGACATGACATCTTTAACCAGAACGAAAGCGGGCATGGGAAAAGTTAAGATGGAAATAGACCTAACTAAAACCAGGCCAGAGGAGGTGTGGATTCAGTTGGACAACGAGGACAACACTATAGGCAGGTGGCAACCTATTGAATATGGATTCCTTCCCTTCTACTGTACTTATTACAAACATCAGGGACACAACCTTGAACATTGTGGAGTCAAAATGCGTGATGAGGGTCACAGTACGGAGCAACAAATAGGGACTGAACCGAAGCCAAGAAATGAGGATGTCGGGAAACAGAAAACACAAATGAGTAACCAAAGTACAGCAGGAGTAACAAATATAACAAGGCAACATGAGCAGAGAGAGAACTTTGTCACCCAACATGCTCAACAACCACACCAGCAAAGAGATGATGAAAGGCATATGCAACATAGGAAAAACAACAAACAAAATAAGGACAAGCAACCAAAGCAAGTGTGGAGATCTGTTTCACCTCTACAAAGCAAAATTCATGACTAAAAACAGCAAGAGAAGCAGAATAGAAGTAATCATAGGCCCTTACATCAAAATAAATTACTAACCTTACAGTGCAAGAAGAAAAAACTCAGGGCAGAACAGACACTAACAACATGGGAATGGATCCAAAGCAAGCTCTAGAAATGCAAGACAACATACAGAATACCCCAATCCAAAGGGAAAAATCCGCGTCAGGTATCATACCTATAAAACCCTCTTCTCATAATATTTTGTTACTGATATTGCTGATTGTGCTGAGGAAGTTGAAGGAGGGTTGGATGGGGGTTGTCAGGAGAACCAATCTAACCTGCACGATGGGGTTACTAAAGCGGGGGGGGGGGGGGGTGT
>NC_028646.1:35642659-35644968 GCF_001406875.1 Solanum pennellii
ACATTATGACTAATCCATGGCAACGATTAAGAACACCTACTTCATGTCAAAACAGCACCAATCAAATAACAATCACTCAACAAAACGGACGACGTAGCGATGATTTTCCCATACAGACATAGCAAATATCAAGAGAAACAAGAAAGACTGTGAGACAAGCTGATTACCTCTCTTGGAGCAACGAAGCTGGGAGTTCGAGCAGAGCAGCTATGAAGACGATCTCTCCACCACCGAAACGCGGCCTTAACGAATCCCACGAGCAGAAAACAGGGTAACGGAAAGCAGAAAACCAAACAAATCTAAACCCAAAATCTTCCCAACCGTTCTTTGCGTTGAAAAAAAAATCTATTCCCGAAAATCCAACTACTCTTCTACACGGACAGGACAGAAAGAAATCGTTTCAAAATTTTCCCAAAAAATGTCCAACCCAAAAGAACTAACCCAGATTTTTCCTCTGTTCTTCCGAAAAAACAGTAAAGCCTAAATCTCTTTCTTAATTTTTTTTTCAACCAAAAATGTCCAACCAACAGAAAAAGGAAGCCGAAATTTTTTCGAAAATTTTTCCCCCAGGAATTCCAACGCTCAAAATTCTCACCCCTATTCTGAAAATGGAGGGGGGTTTATATAGAGGGACGCTAGGGTTTCGAAGGGAGCGGGTTGGGAGGAGAAATTCAGCCCATTCCGAATTCAAAATTTGAATTCCTTTCTTCTTTGGGTCAAACCCCTTTTTCTGCAAATTCGGCCTCATCCCGAAAGAGGAAGGGGAGAAGGGATGGCAGGGATCGCTCCAATCGTCCTTGAGGTGAGACGTGGATTGATCTCGCGCCCCCAAGGACGAAAACGCTTCTCGCGAAGACGAAAGCGCAGGTCTGCCAGCTGAGATGCGTACTGGCAAGGGAGAGAGGAGGGGAGAGTGTGGGGAGAGACGCGTGGGAGGGCTTTTCGTTTTGGGGGTCTGTTCTTCTGCGGTTTTTTTTTCTGGGTTTCGCGTGCCTTCCTCTTCCTGGAAATGGCGTGAAGAAGAAAGAGGAGAGAGGGGGAAATGGGTCGGGTTATGGGTTTTAGTGGGTTGGGTCGGTCGAAACGGGTCAAAGAGGTTGGGTCAGATTTAGTTTGGTGGGTTGAATTATTTGTTTGGGCCTGGGAATTGATTTGGGTTGTTTTAAATTGGTGGGGTAAAAGGGATTGGGCCTTCAACTTGAAAATAAAGAGAGTAGAAGGGAGTGGGCTTGGGAATTGGGTAAAGGCATGGGTATTGGGGGGAAATTAAGAAAATACATAGACCCCAATCTGGTTTTTGAAAATGGCCAAAGGGATTGAATTTAAAAGATGGCCAAACCAAAATAACAAAAATAAAATAAAGGCTAAACCTTAAATAAAATGAAATTGTAAGAATTAATTAACGATCCCCCTTAATTTAGTAAAATAATTATAAAAATCGTAAAGAGTGATTCAAACGTATAATTATAATTTAAATTAACTAGTTTAATAAAATCTTCAAATGTATATTTTGATGATTTTTGAATAATCATAAGATATACTACTTATATACATAATTATATAAACATGTATATTACCTAAAAAATTAAGACAAAAGGCATTCGAAGTAGCATAACATTTATGTATTATATTATTATATTCGTAAAATCTATAAAACTAATTAATTTAAATTATTTGGAAAATTTAGGAAGCTCGATAATTAATTTATACCGACGCGGGTCAAAATTGGGTGTCAACAACTGTCCCTCATTTTGCTTGGGTTGATGCAAGCAACTCGAGAAAAATGAAATTGACCAAACCAATTTTGACCAACCCCATTCATTTTAAAGGAAGGATTTGACAAAGAGTTTAGGAATTATGGCCGAACCCTTGAAACGGGTTTCCTACATATCTTAGGCTATATGAGAAATCAGGCCACTTGTAGTTCGATAAGCTTGATTTATCGCTTGATTTTGAAAGAATCAAAAGTCATCTCGATACCGAATTATGAAGGTATCGAGATGCTCGAGAATAGAATTCGAGAGCGAACGTTGGAATACAGCCGAGTTTTCAACATCGAATCCGCCTACATATCCTTACACCTCGGGAATCAGGCTGTTTGTAGTTCGACTCGATCGGTTGAAAAGGAAATCTATTATGCTAGATAACCTTCGGTTTTGGATAAGCGACAAATTAAACGAGTATGAAAAGGAGGCTTGTAACCTCTTAGCCATGAATGTGGAGCGCTTCACACCCATGGGTAAGAACTCACACGGACATAATTTCCAAAGCTCTTGGCGCATTGTCACTCAGATTGGAAACTTGCTTCC